>NC_133536.1:48072151-48375901 GCF_048544455.1 Silene latifolia
AGAGAGTCAAGACGATCAAAGCATGAGCGGACATGGTTAGCCTGTGCCGTGAGACACGTCTCGAAATTGAGCACTTTCAATGACAAGGCTTTAGTAGCCTCGTAAACAACCCGCATATCCTCATGCATAGCCTTCCCTTCACGCCATATTGCCCCTCCTTGACTAGCTAAGTTAGCCAATGACCCGGAATGACGGACACACTCCTTAGCCGCCCTAGCCGCATCCTTACCCATAGCATCAACCCGAGCTTCCAACCCATGCAAATAAGACAAGACATCGGCAAGATCCGAACCCTTCGAACCCGAAGCCCCATTCATGTCTTGACCCAAACCCGAGACCAATTCCGCAACCATCTTATTTTGTGCATCCATTTTCTCACAAATACTCGCCATAAACGAGTCCAACTTTTGTTCAACAACCGAGACCACATCCGACGATTTCTCCACCACATTCCCTTTCGCCAAAAACACCAAATCGGGTCCAATTGCACCAATCTTCATGAATTTAAGATGAGTGTCACACATCTCATCTTTGACAATTACACCATAGCTAGAAGACCCAATTACCCCTTTTTGTTCCAAAAGTCGAGAGACCCACATACCATACGGCAAATCCAAAGTAGTATAAAACTTTTCCTCGGTGACGGAAATACTTGTTTGGACGATTTTATGAAACACGAGACGAGGAAGACTAAATTTGGACCCTTCAAGCCACTTAGACATCAATAACATCTCATAACTCGAAAATTTATCACGACCACCCCTCCTCGGGACAACCGTGTTCCAAAGAAAATTGAGAAAGAATTTCAATTTTGGAGTGAACGACCCCGCAAGCATATTGCTCGACCCCGTAGCATCAACATCAAAAGATTTCTTGATTTTAAGCTTTTCTTCCTCCGTCACATCTCCCCATTCCGCACTCGGATTTATTTCGATCCCATTATCAGGGACCGAAAACAGAGTACAAAAATCGGCAAGGGAGATTTTGACTTCGGATTCATTCACCATAGCATGCAACACGTTATTTCTTACGGAAACAGAAGAATAAAACTGGATTACCTCAATAGGATAAACCGGACCAACAAAGGAACTAACTTTCTTCCATTCTTGAAAATTCAAGAAATCCTTAAAAAATTGTAAAGTTTCAATTTTCCCATACCATTTTTTCGGAGTAAGAACGACCACCATAAATACCATACCGCATAACATTGTTGACTCGGGTTCTTTCGTCCTTGGTAAGTCGAAGCTTATCAAGCCCCGATGATGTTGCATTCGGCATATACTCTCGGACCATTGCTCTTTGATGACCTTCTTGAGTAGCTACGACCTCGATTTTCTCCACCGAGCCTTCAAACCCCATGACCTTCTTCTTCCCCTTCTTCAACTTCCGTCTTTTCTCTTCTAAGTGAGGATCAACCCGGTTATGATCGGGATTAGTTGTTTTTTGGTTTGATGAAGGTGAGGAAGTTTTGAGAGGGACATAGGTTTTGTTGCAAGGAGACTTGGAGGACCCGGTCCGACTTGTGGACCGAGTTGAGGGTGAGTGAAGGTGAGTTGAGGGAGGAGTCATGATGATGATTTGATTTTGGAGGTTGAGTGTAGAAAGGTGTAGAAAGAAAAATCAAATATTGAGAGTTGTGTGTTGATGGTGATGGTAGAGGGTGGGTTATTTATGGGGAGTGTTAATTGTGAATTATGGTAAAAGAGGTTGAGTAAGGTAAGGAAAGTGGAGGTGACGTGTGGAATTAGGTAGGTAAATATTCCCTCCTTTTTTTTGTTAATTATTTACCTACCATAAAATAATATAAGTGGTTAGGGTAGATAATTTATAAGATATGATAAGATAAGATATGGCAAGAGATAAAACTTTGGTAGAGAATTTCGGTTAGGGGAAAAATAAGGAAGCAATTTGTTATGACTTTATGATTCGTAATAAAACTCAAAATATACATGACTAGCAAATGGAATATTCTCATATTATAAAATAACATTTGACATAAATAAACCTGCAACAAAAAATACGGACACAGTCATACAATCTCGTCAAATCTAGTCAGTCATACGGAGAGTAGAAAATTTGTGACAAGTTTAGTTGCCACCAATTAAACCAATTTCCAACCGTAAAATCTCAAAACGTTCTCTAACCAATGCTTTGGTAAAAATGTCAGCCCATTGTTTTTCTGTACTACAAAATTCCAGTCTTATGTTGCTCTTATCTACATGATCACGTAGAAAATGGTGTCTGATGTCTATATGCTTAGTTCGCGAGTGTTGTGCCGGGTTCTTAGATATGATTATAGCACTCGTGTTGTCGCACAAAATAGGTATACACCCAACATTAACACCGTAATCACATAATTGTTGCTTAAGCCATAAAAGTTGAGAACATACCAATCCAGCAACAATGTATTCGGCTTCAGCTGTAGATAACGCAACGGAATTTTGCTTCTTTGACCCACACATAATGATACACGGTCCAACAAACGTGGTTATGCCGGAAGTAATTTTTCTGTCAAGTGAACAACCTGCATAATCTGCATCTGAATACCCTATGAGATCGAAATTACACTCAAGAGGATACCACAGATATAATTTAGATGTACCGATTAAATATTTCAAGATTCTCTTAACTGCAATCATATGCGATTCTTTAGGGCACGATTGGAATCGAGCACATACGCATACACTAAACATAATATCCGGATGACTTGCAGTTAAATAAAGAAGTGAGCCAATCATACCTCGATAAGTCGTCTCATCGACACACTTACCGTTTTCATCCAAGGTCAACTTCTTATCCGTACCCATAAGAGTAGGTTCAGAATTAGAGTTTTCCATACCAAATTTCTTTATTAGCTCCTTGTGTTGGAGCTTGTGTCCTCCACAAATTAGTGTGATAACATTTATAAATCTCTTATAGGTTCACAAGGGTATACTTCGTATTTTATCAGTTGATTAACGATTACCTAATAACGGTTGGCTTGCTAGAAAGTTTGACGTTATTATCATACAGATGACGGTGATCAACTGGTCCCTAAAATTCACACCTAAAGGATGTGTTTGAGAGATGTGATTATGGATATGTAATCACATTGATGCCATATATGACTAAACAGTTAGTCAACGTGTTGATGAGACGATTATTTAATGCCGATTAAATAATATTAGCTAAGACGAATTAACTGTCAAATTCGTAAAATTGAATATAATATGTTATATTTAATTAATGTATATAATGTTAGCTTGGACGAATTAATATGTTAATTCGTAATTAAATGTAATCGGTTATATTTAATCAGCGAATGATAATTATACGATATTGTCATAATAAATTATTATTGACCCGTATTAATAAATCAACCTCAAGCTGTTGTGTGTAGACTTGTTAATACGGAATAATATAAATGACAATTTATATTTAACACATTTTATACATTTTTGGAATAACCGAAAATAAGGATTTTTATCCTCATTTTCGGTAGTTGCCAAAACCGAAAATAAGGAAATAATACTCCTTATTATTTCGGTATTATGGGCCGAATTAGGGGAAAATAAGATCTCCAATTACACCTTCTCTTTTTCGGTTTTAAGAAGAGAAAGGTGAGATCATTTTCTAACCTAATTTACTAACCTAGCCTCTCATCAAAACACAAATCGAAAAACCCTAAATAATTTACAGAAAATTGGAGATTTCATTCTAGCAATTTGAGGGGCATTTCTCGGAGCATCTTGGGTGCAACTGTTAGGTGAATATCATTGCGATATTGTTCTTAGGCCGATTTTGCTAGGACCGAAGGTTGATTTCTTAATCCTTTACGATTTTGTTTCTGCAATTTATTTTATGACTAGTTATCATCACAATAAATTCGTTATAATCCTTAAAGTTAAAGGGATGCATACAGATAAATCCCACAAGTGGTATCAGAGCCAAGGCCACGAATTTTATTTTGATGATTTTCATAAAATTGGATGTAAACAATTTTTAGGGTTTCGAAAAAACAAAAAAAACAAAAAAAGGCACGGCTGAAATTTTTTTAAATGCCGAATTGATTTTTTTTGCAGCCGGTGTTGTTCTTGTTTTGTTGTTTTGATTCCATTTGATTTATTCATATTATTGTTTTAATAGGTTAAAATGATAATATAATGAATTTGTAGATGTGTTGATTTAATAGAAATTAAATTGATATGTAAATGGAATTGCTTGTTTCTTTGATGATAAATTGTTTTTTTGCTATATATTTTTGGCATTAATGGTTCTAAATCGTTGTTTAGAATCATGTTTCATAAATTTACTTGTTTAAATTATAAGGTGATTATGCCAATCTTGTTAATAGCAACTATAAAGGATCTTGTTCATCAACATGTTTTTGCAATTTAGGGCATAATGCCGAATTGAAAAGGATCCCAGAAAAGAAAGAACTTTTTTCTTTCTGTTTCTGTTACGGTTCACGCAGGGCAGATTTAAAAAAAAAAAATTTTTTTTGTTTTGTTTCGGTTTTTACAGAAAAACCGTGTTTAAAGAGAGAAAAAAACGGGCTGTTTTTTTGTTTTTTTTGCTGTTTTGCCGAAAAAGAAAAAAAAACTTGTTTTTGTTTTTCTTCCTGTTATGCCGAGAGCATTTTTGAAGAATTTTTTTTTTCTGTTTTTTTTTTGTTGTTTTTGGCCAATATTAATTATACATTACATTTACAATGTATGATTAATTGTTGTGAAACGGTTCACAATTTTAAGATACCTAATTATTTTAAAGAAGTTTAAAATATTGATGGATTAAATTCATATTACAAGTTTAATGTGAATTAAGATTAAATTTAATGTGATTAATTGAGGAATTGTCACTTAATTTGATCAATTAAATAGGTGGTTTGGATAAAATTAATCTACATAATTAAAGAATTATGTCTTGTATGTTTAATTTTTTTTTAGTTGATGCATTTTATTTAGTTGAATGAATCGTTGAATGGTTTTATTTACGTATTTTTGCAATCGGTTGTAATTTGTAATACCTAGCGTGGTCTTAGTTAAATTATGTTTTCGTAATGATGGGAACATAATTTTCAATGTAATTTGAGATCTCGTATCTCCGTTTGGTTTTCTTTATTTATTACGGTTTTGAAATTAGAATGTAAATAGGTTTATTATGTAATTTTAAATTGTAATTTTTGAGAAGACTAAAGATGGAGATTGGAGCTCACTCCCGCTACATGGATCAAGATGGAACATCAAGACAAGCTTCTCGGGTCCAAAGACGGATTCCAAAGTTGTACTTATGTTCATTTTGATAGGATAGGCCACAATAGGACTTTATTTTGTTTTACGTTTTACCGATCTTATTGCTTTTCATTCACATGCTAGTTAATGCATCATTTTCCGCCTAAAACTAAACCACCTACTAAAATGCATGAAAATTGACACATATAGGTTGTATGTTAGTTTTCATAGACATACAGATGTCACATGTTTATTAAGCCATCACCTTAGTTTATTTATTCACGCATGCTAGATATTAGTTCACTTAAAATGAATTAAAATAAAGTTGATGGGATCTTCCTCTAAAACGGAAATTGAGACTAGTCTTTATAAGGGCAAACAACTATGAATCCCTTCTTCGTCGGTAGGCATAATATGACCCCTTCTACGTTGGGTAAGTAGTTTGTGTTGACTTAGTTTATCTCAACATTATAGTCCGAAGAGTTTCTCGTGATTATGATGGACTAAAGATAGAATTTACAGAAATTTATCGACCAAGAATTCTAACAGTAGAATTAGCCAAAAGGTTGGCTTATCAATTTACAGATAATTGAGTCTTGGGATCATTTATATAATTCTTGAGGAAGGTCAATTGTATAAATGCTTGAGTCTTCGCGTTATAACAGTATTGCATTAGACTTAAATTAAAATCGATGCACATGCTTATTATTTATTCTTCTTTTCGCAGTGTAGAACACGTTTATTTTACTGTTACAACAAATGGCTAGAAATAACGAAATCCCAATGCCAAGTGCCACACTTGGACACGAGTCCTGGCTGAAAGTTTTTATGGACAACATGAATCAGTACACGCGACTGAAGAATGATGGGTCCAACTTTGCGGACTGTGAGGCAACACTACGGAATGCTGCCATTGCTGACGGTAAGCTCAAGTACTTAACTGAGCCAATACCGGTAAACCCAGGCCCCAATGCGGGAGTTAACGAGTCACTTGCTTATAGTGATTTCGTCATGGAAGCGGGTGCGATAAATAACGTACTCATCTTTGCAATGGAAACCAATTTGCAGAGACGCTTCATTGCCTAAGGTGCGAACAAGATTTTCACCACGCTCCTTAACGAGTTCTCAAAAGCACCGAGAATCGTTATTTATGAGCATACCTGTCGCGTCTTTGATGCGAAACTCCAAAAGGGCCAACCGGTTAGCCCACACATTCTTAACATGATTGAGAATGTTGAGAAATTGGAGGCACTTGATTGTAAAATCAGTGAGAGCATAGTCATTGACCGTATGCTTCATTCTCTTCACGATGGTTTTGCCCTTTTCAGGGCAAACTACTACATGAATGACTTAAAGAAAAGTCCTCATGAGCTACAGTCACTTCTCGTACAGACCGAGAAGGATATGAAATTGAGTGGGAGCATGAAGCAGGATGTTCTCACTATTTCCAACAAGGGTAAAGGTAAGGGCAAAGCTCCAGGCGACCTAACTGGAGGTAAGCAAAAATTCAAGAAGCCAGGAAATGGTAAGAGTGGGCCTGGTGAGACTAGTGGCTCACAGGGCAAGGCAAAGAGCAAGGGCGGTGACATTGAGTGCCACCATTATCACAAGACTGGACATTGGAGGAGGAACTGTCCCGTGTACCGTGAGGACATTAAAGCAGGCCGCGTCGTTCCTGTTGGTATGTCATCTTATATTCATATGATTGAGATTAACCATGCAAGTTTCGGAACTTGGGTACTTGATACTGGTTATGGTTCTCATCTGTGTAATCATTTGCAGGGCCTAAGAAACATCACACCTCTCGGAAAGGGTGATGTGGACCTGCGAGTCGAGAATGGAGCTAGAGTTGCTGCTGTCTCGAAGGGAACATATGTAATCCAACTCCCTAATGGTTTTGAGTTATTTTTAAATAACTATTACTATGTACCCAGTTTGTCTAAGAACATTATTTCAGTTTCCGTACTTGATAAGGATGGGTTTTCATTTTTAATAAAGGATAATAGCTGTATTTTCTCTTTAAATGAAATGATTTATGGCAAAGCAGTTTCCATGAATGGAAATTATATCTTAGATCAAACCACGGAAGTATTAAACGTGAATAATAAGAAACTAAAGGTTGGTAACAAAGATTAAACCTATCTATGGCATTGTCAAATCGGACACATAAATGAGAAACGCGTGAAGAAACTCGTCGATAATGGGACTATTCCCGCATTCGATTTTTCTACATATGGCACGTGTGAATCATGTCTTATTGGCAAAATGACTCAAATTTCCTTCAAAGGTGTTGGAATGCGCGCTAGTGACCTATTAGGACTCATACATACTGATGTTTGTGGACCTATGTCAATTATCGCTAGAGATGGCTATAGGTATTTTATCACTTTCACGGACGTTTTGAGTAGATACGGATATGTCTACTTAATGAAGCATAAAAGTGAGTCCTTTGAGAAATTCAAGGAATACCAGAACAGGGTTGAGAACCAACTGGGTAGAAAGGTTAAAGCACTCCGTTCAGATCGGGGTGGCGAATATCTTTCAAATGAGTTTGATCAACACCTTAAAGACTGTGGAATCGTTCTACAGTTAACTCTACCTGGAACACCTCAGTTAAATGGTGTGTCCGAACGAAGAAATCGAACCTTACTTGATATGGTTCGGTCCATGATGAGTCACACGGTAGTACCTGATTCTATGGGGTTTTTCTCTTTTGTCAGCTGCTCTTATACTTAACCGAAGTCCGACTAAAGCTGTCGACAAGACTCCATATGAAATGTGGAAGGGATCGGTCCCTAACTTGTCCTTCATTCGGGTTTGGGGCTGCGAGGCTTATGTCAAGTGGAGACACGAGGATAATCTTGGCCCGCGATCGGTGAAGACATACTTTATAGGTTATCCAAAAGGAACATTTGGTCATTACTTCTATTCGCCTACCGAACATTGAGTTTTTGTTGCGGCTAGTGCGACGTTCTTAGAGAATGAATTTCTCGAGAACAAGATAAGTAATAGAACCTTCGAGCTGTCGGAGATTCCAGAATCAACAACCGAGGAACAGATGGAGGAAGTGGTTCCTCCAACTGATGATACGGTTAATATTCCTGAGGAACCTAGGAGGTCGGGTAGAGTCTCTAATCCTCCGGACAGATACATTGGTATGGTCGAGGAGAATGACGTTTTGCTCCTAGAGAGTAATGAACCCGCTACCTATAAAGGTGCTATGGCCTGTTCCGACTCAAAGCTATGACTCGAAGCCATGCAATCCGAGATGGACTCCATGTATGAGAATGACGTATGAGATCTTGTTGATTTACCTAATAAGGTAAAACCTCTACAGTGCAAATGGCTTTACAAAATAAAGCGTTCTGTAGACGCGCAACCAGATACCTATAAGGCACGACTAGTGGCAAAAGGTTTCACTCAAGTGCACGGATTGCATTATGATGAGATTTTTTCACCTGTAGTCATGCTACGTTCCATTCGGATAATCTTAGCGATTGCCGCATTTCATGACTATGAAATTTGGCAAATGGATGTGAAAACCGCCTTCTTAAACAGTTATTTGGAGGAAGAGTTGTACATGGTACAACCCGAAGGTTTCATAGATCCTGAACATCCTAAGAAAGTATGCAAGCTTAAGCGTTCCATTTATGGACTTAAGCAAGCTTCTCGGAGTTGGAATCATCGTTTCGACCAGGTGATAAAAGAGTATGGTTTCACTCGATCGGTCGAGGAACCATGCTTGTATATCAAGTCGAGTGGGAGCAAGATTGTATTCTTGATATTGTATGTCGATAACATACTCTTGATTGGGAATGACATTCCTTTCCTATCTTCGGTTAAAGAATGGTTGAAGAACCATTTCCAGATGAAAGACCTGGGTGAGGCACAACGCATTTTGGGAATCCGTATCTACCGAGATATATCACGACGGACGTTATCACTTAGTCAGGAGTCTTATTTGGATAAGATTCTTGAGAAGTTCAGCATGACCAATCCAAGAAGGGGAACCTTCCAATGACGTCTGGGATGCTGTTGAGCAAGTCTCAGTCACCCACGACGCCTGAAGGGATTGAGCGCATGAGTCGTGTTCCTTATGCATCTGCAATAGGATCAATCATATATGCCATGATATGCACACATCCAGACGTGGCATATGCATTGAGTATGACAAGTCGGTACCAAAAGAATCCAGGTGAAACACACTGGATAACTGTTAAAAATATCCTCAAGTACCTACGGAGGACTAAGGATAGGGTATTGACTTATGGAGGCGATACTAAGCTATGCGCAATCGGTTACGCAGATGCTAGCTTCCAAACGGATCGAGATGATTCAAAATCTCAGTCCGGGTTCGTCTTCACTCTTAATGGTGCTGCGGTCAGCTGGAAGAGTTCCAAACAGAGTGTTGTAGCAGTTTCTACCACTGAATCCGAGTACTATGCCACTTCGGAAGCAGCTAAGGAAGCGATATGGATGCGTCAATTCTTATAAGGACTTACTATAGTTCCTAGTTCGAATGACCCGATCACCATCTATTGTGACAATAGAGGTGCCATCTTCCACGCTAAGGAGCCAAAGTCTAGCAACAAATCTAGACATGTACATCGGAAAGCTCACCTGATCCGTGATTACGTGGAGCAAGAAGAGATAGTGATTGACAAGATAGCTTCGGATGATAACATTGCAGACCCTCTCACTAAACCGTTGAATTTTGATAAGCATGAAGGGCATGTTATTTCCATGGGAATTAAACGTGTTCCTGAGTTGTAGTAATTGATTATGGATTTGATACATTATCTTTTTCATATACTATTTATAACTTCATCGTTTTTTATTATATTTTGTTTTTCATGTGGATTGTACTGACAACATTGAACGCCACAAAGTGAACTGAATTACATTATATTTTGTTTGGTCCATAATCGCCTTAATGAGTTGATAACTCTGGCTATTATATTGTGCAGTCGATTGATGGTGGGTTCAACGAGCCATAAGTCAAACGGTTGACTGATCGATCACAGATGCGAGATTATAACGATACCTCGTAGGACAAATTTTTGTGACAACGTAATGGAGTCCTAAATGTTTAAAAACATTCGGTGCCAGGTCGTGGATAGGACATCCATTGTGTTCCTAGAGTCGATTCTTTTGACTATCGACTGTCTCTTGAGATTAAGGCAAGTTTTTGGGTGACTTTGGTTTCTTTCTCTCGGTCTGCCGTAACTGGAGGCTAAGTAGATTTTTTCTGGGTCATGTCATACTGTGCTTACATCTGCAGGATTCGAGTTGAGGAAAATATCCAACCTTTATCAGGTATAGTTATTTCTCAGGGCCACTCGAGAAGTTGTAACTGTAATGCATGGCCATGCTCGAATGATGATTCGTTTATCAGTTAAGTTACTCTATAGTCAGGGAAACCACTCTTGATACAGATCACTTGTAAAATACGACCTTTGTGAATACGGATTTTGCAAATTGTTTTACCTTGAGTGGGAGAAATTTTAGGATATGAGAATCGGTTATCGCACATACACTTGTGAGGACAAGTGGGAGTTTTTTGGAGCTTGTGTCCTCCACAAATTAGTGTGATAACATTTATAAATCTCTTATAGGTTCACAAGGGTATACTTCGTATTTTATCAGTTGATTAACGATTACCTAATAACGGTTGGCTTGCTAGAAAGTTTGACGTTATTATCATACAGATGGCGGTGATCAACTGGTCCCTAAAAGTCACACCTAAAAGATGTGTTTGAGAGATGTGATTATGGATATGTAATCACATTGATGCCATATATGACTAAACAGTTAGTCAACGTGTTGATGAGACGATTATTTAATGCCGATTAAATAATATTAGCAAAGACGAATTAACTGTCAAATTCGTAAAATTGAATATAATATGTTATATTTAATTAATGTATATAATGTTAGCTTGGACGAATTAATATGTTAATTCGTAATTAAATGTAATCGGTTATATTTAATCAGCGAATGATAATTATACGATATTGTCATAATAAATTATTATTGACACGTATTAATAAATCAACCTCAAGCTGTTGTGTGTAGACTCGTTAATACGGAATAATATAAATGACAATTTATATTTAACACATTTTATACATTTTTGGAATAACCGAAAATAAGGATTTTTATCCTCATTTTCGGTAGTTGCCAAAACCGAAAATAAGGAAATAATAGTCCTTATTATTTCGGTATTATGGGCCGAATTAGGGGAAAATAATATCTCCAATTATACCTTCTCTTTTTCGGTTTTAAGAAGAGAAAGGTGAGATCATTTTCTAACCTAATTTACTAACCTAGCCTCTCATCAAAACACAAAACGAAAAACCCTAAATAATTTACAGAAAATTGGGGATCTCATTCTAGCAATTTGAGGGGCATTTCTCGGAGCATCTTGGGTGCAACTGATAGGTGAATATCATTGCGATATTGTTCTTAGGCCGATTTTGCTAGGACCGAAGGTTGATTTCTTAATCCTTTACGATTTTGTTTCTGCAAGTTATTTTATGACTAGTTATCATCACAATAAATTCGTTATAATCCTTAAAGTTAAAGGGATGCATACAGATAAATCCCACACCTTGATGTATTTCTGTTGGTGTATCATAATTCCTCCAGGTGTTTGTTGAATCTGGAGTCCAAGGAAGAACTTAAGTTCTCCCATCATGCTCATCTCGAATTCTGATGTCATTAATTCTGAAAAATACTTACATAAACGATCATTAGTTGAACCAAAAATAATATCATCAACGTAAATTTGTACAACTAATAAATCGGAATCCCCAGTTTTCAGAAATAGGGTTTTGTCGACAGATCCTCTTTTAAAACCATTTTCAAGAAGATATTTTGACAATCTGTCATGCCATGACCTCGGAGCTTGTTTCAAACCATACAAAGCTTTATCTAGTTTAAAAACGTGGTTTTGAAACTTGCTATCGAGAAATCCTAGAGGTTGTTCGACGAAGACCTCCTCATTCAAATAACCGTTAAGAAATGCTGTCTTAACGTCCATTTGATAAAGTTTAATTCCTTTATGAGCAGCAAATGCTATTAATAGTCTAATAGCTTCAAGTCTGGCTACATGAGCGAAGGTCTCATCATAGTCAATTCCTTCTTGTTGATTGTACCCTTGTACAACCAATCTAGCTTTATTTCGTACAATAACTCCTGTATCGTCCAACTTGTTTCTAAAAACCCATCCTTTACCAATAACCGTTCGGTCTTTAGGTCTTGGAACCAAATGCCACACTTTGTTCCGTTCGAACTGTTGAAGCTCTTCTTGCATAGCAACGATCCAATCTGGTTCGGCAAGTGCTTCTTTGATATTTGTTGGCTCAATGGTTGAGAGAAAAGAGTAGAACGAACAAAAGTTGTTAAGTCTTCTACGAGTACGAACACCTTCATTCAAATTTCCTAGGATGGTTTCCATTGGATGAGAATCCTTATATTTCCATTTCTTAGAAACAGGAGGCACATCTTCATCTGAACTAGTCTCGCCTTCTTCGAATGATTGGGGTTCAAGACTTGTTCCCCCTGAATCCAATCCTGGAGTTATAACAGAATCAATTATAACATTGGATCTAATTCGTTGATTTGGAGTTAAAGTTATAACTTCATCAGTTATAACTTTATCCTCCAATTGCTTAGATTGAGAAGAGGTTTTAGTATCATCAACTAAACTCTCAGTTCTCTTTCCTTTATCATTCGAAGGGCTTCTGGTCGAACCCTCTTTGAGGTTCAGTTTTCGGTACTTGTCGTTAGGAGCACTTAGACCAAAACAATATTTATAGCTTCACAAACAACTCTACTATTAGTAAAGAGACAAGTAAAGGTCGGATACCAAGGGACGGGTATTGAAGTGAGATTTTCAATTGCAACTAGCGGTGTCTAGGGGTGTCACAATTTGGGGTTTGAATAGAAGATCACTAAACTAAATAACAATGAAAGTAAACAAGCAAGATGATTAAAAAGGGGTGTAAACAATTGATAAAAGGCACTATGGTGTCATGGGGTCATAGGGGATTCATGGGAATTGATCATACAAACATATTCTCAAATTATAAGCAAGCAATTATTATTGTGATGGATCGAGTTGGTTTATATCTTACAATCCTAGGAAAGTTTGGGTCCCGAAGCCGAATCGATTAGATTGTACAACACCTACAAGTCGACTTAATCTTCCCTACTCAACTATATGCATGGTCTAATGAGACTCGAGTTGGTTTATGTCTTACAAGTCTCATTGAAAAGATAGGTGATGGGTAAAAAATGCAAGAATTCATAGGCTCGCATTTCATCAAACATAACATGTATATAAGTTGAGATCACAACAAGCAAGCAAATAAACTATGAAAACATATTAATTTAAGCATGAATCATCCCCCATGTTGGTTTCCCCTAATTACCCATTAACCCTAGCTAAGGAAACTACTCACTCATTATCATGTTGAACATGCTAGCAAGGTTGTCAATCATACCAACAAAGTAAAACATGATGAATAAATGAAGATAATTAACAATAATTAAAAAGGGATTAAGAGAATTATACCTACTAATGATTCCAATAATAAAGCAAAGAATAATAGAAGTACTTGATGATTTATTGGAAGGTTGTCAATCTCTCAATAATAACCCAAATAATCTTCAATTACCTAAAATGAAAGATGAACAAAAGAAAGATTAAGGAAATGAGATTTGAATTAAGAGTTGATTAAAAGTTGATTACAAGATTAAGAAGAGATTACAATGATATAAACTACACTAAATATTGATAAGAAGAACATGATTATCTAATTAGACTAATGGGGTATTTATAGTGGGGATTAGGTACACAAATTAGGGTTTACTAAGGGCTTAAATGACGATTAAGTCCTTGAGGAATCGCTCCTCTCAGAAAAATATGCGAGTCTCCTTTTTCCTAGTCTTTCCCGAGGTATGCGCATCCTTCATAGAACAAGTAGAAGACGAATTAGCTGTCACACAATCCGAGCATCCAGGGCACGGGACGAGCGGATTATGGGTCTTTTAGACGAGTGGATTTGCTTGGTGGACGGGCGTGAAGGAAATGTAGATTCATATACATGTTAACATACTCTTATATGTCTAAATAATTTGTCATAAAATTGAAACGGATCTTATGCATGCAAACAATAAAATAAATAGAGGAGAAATCATGTCCATACATTGTAAATTTTGGCTATTAGGGCACAAGAGAGATCACCTTTCTCTTCTTGTTCTTGAGCTATTCCAATGGAAGAACAAAGATCTAAGTGTAAGATCTCTCCCTATGCTTAATACCCAAGGCTTCTCTTAATTAAATCAATATTACAAATACTAGTTATAATATTAATCAAGGTAGAAAAATGGAACCAAAATATTTATAAACTCTTATACTATTTCGGTTTTTAGAGAGATAAAAGGGAGGATTTTAATTCTCTCTAAAACTATATTTTGGATGATAGGTGGAATGAATTAATCTCTAACACATTTTAGAGTAATAGGTAAAATAAAAATGAAAAACCAATGATGGTTTTTCACATCAAAAACCGGGTGGTAGGGGGGGGCTTTTGGGTGAGCCAATGCATGAAATGGTTTGTCTTCACAATGCACCATAGGCTTGCATGGCTACTAAAGCAAAACAATCATTGTGTTTAGCTACTAATTAAACAATTAATTAGCTTAAAAGCCCCTCCTATTTTCGGCACCTTTAGCTAATATGGATTCCATATTAATTTTGTCAATTGTCAATATGTTACATGTCACATGTCACATATATTTGTTATGTATTTTTAACATATTAAAAATCAACGTATTATTAAAAATACGTCACATACAAAATCGACTTAGTAATATCATAATTACTTGTGCCAAAATATTTTACCAATTTATAAATCACAACTGATTGTATTTATAACAATTCATTCAATTTAATTGTTACATTAAACAATTATTTCATCCGAGTAATGATACAATTCAATTACTCAGACCGTATCTTATTAAATCACATTTCAATATGATACGTAAATTTTACTTCCAAAATCGTCCGTCAATTTTCTAGTAATTTAATTAACTCGTAACATTATACGATTAATTAAATAATCAATTAAGAGTAATGCCCTTTAGGTATGACCTAGGGGTCAATCGATCACCACCGTCACACGACAAGAATGTCAAACTCTAGTCAGCCAATCATTACCGATATATGTTGACCAGTTGACAGTAACAATATTACTTCCCAATTGTATTCATTTTAATGAGACTTAAACATGTGATCATCATGATCAACAGTCGTGATCGCATTATTGTCGGAGGACACATATTCCAACAATCTCTCACTTGTCCTCGACAAGTGTGCGTCACCAATTCTCTTGTCCTATTACTATCTCCCACTCAATGCAAGGTCTCTTTCAGTCGTACTTGCAAGTGATCATATCGAGAGTGGTTTCCTCGATCCGGAGGATAACGATTGACCGGATTTATCCACTCGATACCTTCCGAGCGTGGCCACGCATTTCGATTCATTACTCCTCGAGTGGCCCCGAGATATTGTTATAACCCCGACTAGGGGTGGACAATTCCTATCGCACTCATTCCCTTCGACTAGCCACAGCCATCATAACCCAAAATATGCCCATTTGACCCCATTTACGAAGGTCGTAGTAACACAAATCAAAGTTAATCTAAAACTGTGCCATCTTAGGCGAATAGTCTTTAGTCAAAAGAATCGACTCATTTGAATACTATAGTAGCTCTCGCCACGACCAGGCTATATAAATTTGCAGAACTCTATAAGCGGTCATTAGGCCCGACAAAATGTTCCTAACATTCCGCCTATGTGATCGACTAGTCATCTCACATGACTTTATGGCACTTGAACTTGCCATCAATCGCATCACACTCTAGTCACTTCGAGACGTCACCTCATATAAGTAACTATGGGCAAAAACAATGTTAATCCATGTTCACTTTAACGGGGTTCAATTGTCTCCACAACCCGTTTGGATATAACAATGTACCAAGTGAGTTAATAATAACTCAAACGACAAATGTCGACATCACACTCGGGTAGTCAATATCATATTACAACATTGTGATGTTTATCATAAGTGTAAACACTTATCGATTGCAATAGAAGTTTAACATCCCATGTGTCCACGTGTTCAAACTTCTTACACTTGCAATTTCCTTCACATTCATGTTCTCATACCATGAATTTTACCAAGCATACATCAAGGTTCTCGACCTTGGTTTTGGTTCTTTAACTTGAAAGAACTTTCTTATCGATCATCTCATAATGAACGAATTTGTGATGAATAATACAACTTGTACCGATCAAGTATTCCATCCACACACAATGCACTAGGTATATGTTTTGTAGAATCTTGTAACAATTGACAAGATTATTAGCTTAGTACTTCTCACAAGTCCTAGCTTTATTAGGAAAGATTGTTTTGAATAACCTCTTATTTAACCAAGTATCTTTCCAAAACTTCTCATTTCTCTTTCTGGGCTTGAAAGATTTGGGATTCTCATAAATCCTCATATGTGCTCGGATTTTCTACAATATGTGCAAACTCTTGACACACAAAGAGAACATCCGTCAATCATCAAAAAATCGCTCATCGGATTCTACTCGAGAATTCATGACGCTTCTATTATGGCTCACCAAGTCAATCATCATGCTCTTATGCATATGATTCATAATTGGACATGTACATGATTATTCTAATGGCGGAAACATTAGTTACTAATAATCATGAGATCAACCGTTCTCAGGTTCAATGAACTACCATGACTGCTAATGGTAATCCCATTTTTCATTCATATGAATAACCTATGTAAATGTTGATACGATGTGTATCTCTTTAATACTAATCCAACATCTCATGATGTAATTGGATTCATCATTGTCCATTTTCATCCCGAATTGAAAACTCAAAAGCTTCTTTATGAAAGAAGATATTAGCTCGTCATTCTTTAATGAGTAATGAGTTTTATACATTCAAGGATGATAGCTCCCACTAAATTCTATGTCTTCACATGAGAATTTCCTAACTCCCACTCAATTCTACATATTTCGAAATTGACTTCTTAATCGAAATTTGTCAAGAATATAAATATAAATTGCTTTGCCAAGTTACTAAGATAAAACCATATATGTTCCCATCATATCCTTTCAAAATGCCTATTTTGAAGTGGTCTCATCTCAACCTTACGGAAAGAGATTTTAAATCTCTAACACACTCATGTCATAATGATGTGTAGCAATGTCATTATTCAAATACAAATAATATTTAGAATAGGTCCTTTGGAATACCCTTTCGGAAGGAGGTTTAACCATTTCATAGCGAGGTTAAACAATGACATTTGCGTGGTTAAAAACGTTGGCTATTGAAGATATCGGAATATCAATCTTTGCAACTTGATCATAACTAGTATGTTACTATGATTCATTTAGGCTCTTAAGTAAAACTCATGATTGAAACTATTGGTATTTGATTCATAACCTTAGTCAAAAGCTTGTTAAGACTTTACATTAGTCATTTTTCTTCCAAAACTTCTTTTGGTCTCCTCGTGTAGTTATCTTGAGAATAAACTCTTATGATTACTTCACTTGGTCTCTTAAGTCATTTAGAACTAACTTGAGACTATAGATCTCATCTATTTGGTATACTATGTAAATAGATATACCTTCATTCAAATCATTCTCTCTTGCGTAGATCTTCATTTACACAAGTACACAATTATATCTTGCCTTGTGTGTTGTGTCCTCATTTTTCTCCCACTCTATCTTTAGAATGAATACACTAAACATTCAAAGATAGCATATGAGACACAAATTAATGATGTTGAAGTATAAGGAGGACTACCTCATAGGTTGACTAATTGTTATTGATTTCATATGTGTACTTGGTGGTTGACATACCTTTAAGAGAGTTCATAGACTCAAAGTCACTTTATAAATGATCATACACAAGCCTTAAGCATGTGGACATATAATGAAACCCGTCATTATAATTGTCTATTAGATCACTTTTAGTGAATAATCTTATGTTTCAAAACGCAAGCATTTAAAGATGAAATTTTAGAACAGAAGGATAAATGATAAAACGGGTGACTTGGGTTGCAAACCAAGTCACCATTATCCAAAATACAAACTATTATCCAAAATACCTTTCCATGTCGAACACGGAAACTTAAAGTTCTAAAATTCAAAACATAACTTAAAATAAGACAATGAAAAACAAAGCTACATAAAAGCTATCCTTAGCTTCTTATTGGTTTCTCATGCTTGTTTTTCTTTTCCCTTGTCTTTGCTTGGTGGAGGCCCTATTTACAATAAAAAGGGAAGATACATTATCACAACTTTGCATCATAATACCATAGTTGAATTTAGAAACATAAAAGAAGGTTAGTCATTTACCTACTGGAGTGATCTTTCCAGCTTTGATATCACCAAGGTATTTGGAACAATTCCTCTTCCAATGTCCCATGCCATTACAATAATGGCATTTGTCAAGAGGACCCTTCTTGACTTTGGAGGTGCTAGCTTCACAAGACTTAGCTTTGGTGAATGTGGGAGCTTGCTTCTTGCCCTTTCTCCCATTCTTCTTGAACTTCCCCTTACTCTTTGTGCTTATGTTAAGCACATCCTTGGGAGGGTTCACATTTAACCCCATGTCCCTCTCGGCTTGCACAAGTAACTTGTGCAACTCCTCAAGAGACACATCCTTGTCTTGCATGTTGAAATTCACCCGGAATTGCACATATGCCTTAACCTTAGACAAGGAGTGTAGAATCCTATCTACGATGAGTTCTTTGGGGATTTCAACCTTTTGAATTTTCAAGGTCTCGACAAGCTCCATGAGTTTGAGCACATGAGGGCTAACCTTTTGGCCCTCTTTGAAGTCGAGATCAAAGAATGCCGCGCCGCCTCATATTGGACGATCCGCGGAGTTTGTGAAAACATGGTCACAAGTTTGGAGTAAATCTCATTAGCATTGCCCATTTTGAAGGCTCTCCTTTGGAGTTCCGCCTCCATCGCAAATATTAAGACATTTTTCATTGCGGCGGACTCCTTTTGGTAAGTCTCATAGGCTTCCCTCGTGGCCGCGGTGGACCTAGTGGAGGGTTCGGGTGGAGAGGCCTCGGTAAGGTAACGAAGCTTGTCGTCACCCTCGGCGGCTAATTTGAGTTGGGCATCCCACTCGGAGAAATTTGACCCATTCTTTTCAAGTTTACATCGATCCATAAAGGATCGGAGCCAAGATGAAGTAGCGAGTGGTGTAGCATTAGGAGTTGGTGTTGCCATTTGTTATGAATAAGAAGTGGTCTACAAAACAAAATATAAGGAGTAAAACAATTGTCGTTTTAATAATACTCGTAAAAGTATGACTTAAACAAGTTATATGCATTTTTCTAGTGACCTCTACCCAACTAGAATAAATGATTCCAAGACCCAAATTCATATCAACTTAGGCACGGGATAGCCGATGCAACCTTTATCGATATAACTCGGTGGATTAACCTTTTAATCGATTCTACTTTTAGAACTCTTGGTCGATAAAATTACTGTAATGTTTATCTATAGCCCAAAACACATCAACAAGGGCACGGGATAGCCGATACAACCCTTATTAAATACTTTTGTTGAGTTCAATCCAAATTTCGAATAAATGTGTCCATGATCCAAATTCATATTAATTTGGGCACGGGATGGCCGATACAACCCTCATCAACACGAATTCGGTGGATAAACATTCATCACCCACTTCCCCTACGTAACAAGGTTTGTACCCCGGGATGGCCGAGTGCACTCCCTCGCGAAATAGGTTTTCATGGTTTCTACTATTTGGTAAGGCTATGTCTCAATTAATTGTTTTAGCGAGAGGTCATGTCAATTTATTATCTATCACGTTTTAAGTGAACTAAAGCGGTGAACTACGATAATTCTAATTGACACGGTCGATAAACTCGATAAAATAACAATGCATGTTTAGTTATGGCGATTTAGCGATGCATGTGACATAAAATAAAAAGCAAGCATAAAATAATTAAATCCTAGTATGGCCTTTCCTAAAATAGAAAAACTCTTTAACTATTACAAATTCGGAAACCAACTCCATTGGTTCCTTGAACTTCGGTTGTGGCACGCATCTCAAGGTAACACCGTCTTTATGTATCGCCATTCTTGAAGAAATCCGTCTTTGGGAACTCCTAAATGAATAAAATTACATAATAAATTACATAATTTCCTATTATACATTTGTAACTAAAATAAAATAAATCTATTAAATTACAAAACGGTGATACGAGATCACAATAAAAATTACAACCGAATCGATATTCCCATACATTTCGGGAAATACCAATTAAAATCTAAGGCCATACTAAGTAAAATTACATAATTCAAAATTACATAAATTAAAATTATGACAATCATAAAGAAAAATGCAGCATTATAATATGTATGAACATGCTCAATTTTTATGCTAAATCGCCTTTAATTAGCCAATATCATATATTACTCGGTTTTTACGGATTTGCGTGATTTCAACATTTTATAATCACAAAAATACATAAACTCATATTTATGCATAAGTTAATTACCCTAACCTCTTAGGACCCAAAATATAGTCTTTACTAATAATTTTGACCATAATTAACTTTTATTTACAAAATTGTTCATAAATGGACCAAAATTACAAAAAATAAGCTATTAAACTTCAAATAAATCACAAAATTTCAAATAAATTCAAAATTTGAAATTTAAATTCATGAACATTCTGGAAAAATTCCATGATACTCATAATGTTCAAAATCTTAGGTTAAAAAATTTCGAAAATTTTCCGGAAAAACAATGTTGCGGTTTATCGATATTTAATAAAATAATCATAAAAAACATGGAAAAATTATTTTCACTAACTTTTCAATTTTAGATCTGAAAAAGTGACTAAAATGCAACATTAGACGTTTTTCCTAAGTCATAGAATATATTTTATTAATTTTCACTAATAATGTCACTATTTATGTCATTTTTCTTCAAAAATTCATAAATCATGCTAAAAGACTTCTTTATAGCCAATTATTTTACACACATCTTGTAAAATTGCATGTGACAACATATAAATTTTCTATGACCAGATTCGAAATTTAACTCATATTAACCTATTTTTCTCTTAAATCCGAATTTAATAATGAAAAATTCATTTTTCGAGCATAACAAGTGCAAAAATTATGAAAAATTACAGGTTATCTCAAAATAATATATGTGATAACATATCCAAAGATCAACTTAAAATTCGAAGTATAGCTAATTTTCGACCAAAAATGACATTTTTACTCATAAAATCACATTTAAATGCCATTATAGTAAATTATGAACAATAAAAATCCGAAAAATTAACCAAAATTCCTAAAACACTTTAGGACCAGAAATATTAACATGCATGTAATAATTTCGTGATATATCATAATAACACAAATTTTACAAGTTTTATTTGTTATTCATATAACTCGGAAAAACTTTTAACCAATTTGCATGCAAACAACCGTGGCTCTGATACCAATTGAAGGAAATGTAGATTCATATACATGTTAACATACTCTTATATGTCTAAATAATTTGTCATAAAATTGAAACGGATCTTATGCATGCAAACAATAAAATAAATAGAGGAGAAATCATGTCCATACATTGTAAATTTTGGCTATTAGGGCACAAGAGAGATCACCTTTCTCTTCTTGTTCTTGAGCTATTCCAATGGAAGAACAAATATCTAAGTGTAAGATCTCTCCCTATGCTTAATACCCAAGGCTTCTCTTAATTAAATCAATATTACAAATACTAGTTATAATATTAATCAAGGTAGAAAAATGGAACCAAAATATTTATAAACTCTTATACTATTTCGGTTTTTAGAGAGATAAAAGGGAGGATTTTAATTCTCTCTAAAACTATATTTTGGATGATAGGTGGAATGAATTAATCTCTAACACATTTTAGAGTAATAGGTAAAATAAAAATGAAAAACCAATGATGGTTTTTCACATCAAAAACCGGGTGGTAGGGGGGGGCTTTTGGGTGAGCCAATGCATGAAATGGTTTGTCTTCACAATGCACCATAGGCTTGCATGGCTACTAAAGCAAAACAATCATTGTGTTTAGCTACTAATTAAACAATTAATTAGCTTAAAAGCCCCTCCTATTTTCGGCACCTTTAGCTAATATGGATTCCATATTAATTTTGTCAATTGTCAATATGTTACATGTCACATGTCACATATATTTGTTATGTATTTTTAACATATTAAAAATCAACGTATTATTAAAAATACGTCACATACAAAATCGACTTAGTAATATCATAATTACTTGTGCCAAAATATTTTACCAATTTATAAATCACAACTGATTGTATTTATAACAATTCATTCAATTTAATTGTTACATTAAACAATTATTTCATCCGAGTAATGATACAATTCAATTACTCAGACCGTATCTTATTAAATCACATTTCAATATGATACGTAAATTTTACTTCCAAAATCGTCCGTCAATTTTCTAGTAATTTAATTAACTCGTAACATTATACGATTAATTAAATAATCAATTAAGAGTAATGCCCTTTAGGTATGACCTAGGGGGTCAACTGATCACCACCGTCACACGACACGCAGAATGTCAAACTCTAGTCACCAATCATTACCGATATATGTTGACCAGTTGACAGTAACAATATTACTTCCCAATTGTATTCATTTTAATGAGACTTAAACATGTGATCATCATGATCAACAGTCGTGATCGCATTATTGTCGGAGGACACATATTCCAACAGGGCGGATTGTGGTGGTTTTGGACGAGCGGCCTTCTGAGGAAGACGCTCGGATTCCTTGTGTTGGACGGGCGGATTGTGGACAATCCGCTCGGATTCTTGATCAGCTTCTTCCCTTGTTGTTTTCTTCCTTTTTCTTCATAAAATCCTTGAGGATTTCGTCGGGGATGCAAGGATCTTTTCTCATCATTGCCCATCTACTATATTATTGGTCGGGTTTACTATTTTTCGGTTACTTGTCGTTAGGAGCACCTAGACCAAAACACAATTTATAACTTCACAAACAACTCTACAATTAGTAAAGAGGCAAGTAAAGGTCGGATCCCAAGGGACGGGAATTGAGATTAGATTTCTATTGCAACTAGTGGTGTCTTAAGGGTGTCACAATTGGGGTTTGATGTAGAAGATCACTAAACTAAATAGCAATGAAAGTAAACAAGCAAGATGAATTAAAAGGGATGTAAACAATTGATAAAAGGCACTAGGGTGTCATGGGGTCATAGGGGATTCATGGGAATTGATCATACAAACATATTTTCAAGTTATAAGCAAGCAATTATTGTTGTGATGGATCGAGTTGGTTTATATCTTACAATCATAGGAAAGTTTGGGTCCCGGAGCCGAATCGATTAGATTGTACAACACCTACAAGTGGACTTAATCTTCCCTACTCAACAATATGCATGGTCTAATGAGACTCGAGTTGGTTTATGTCTTACAAGTCTCATTGAAAAGATGGGTGATGGGTAAAAAATGCAAGGATTCATAGGCTCACATTTCATCAAACATAACATGTGCATAGGTTTAGATCACAACAAGCAAGCAAATAAACTATGAAAGCATATTAATTTAAGCATGAATCATCCCCCATGTTGGTTTCCCCTAGTTACCCATTAACCCTAGCTAAGGTAACTACTCACTCATTATCATGTTGAACATGCTAGCAGGGTTGTCAATCATACCAACAAAGTGAAACATGATGAATAAATGAAAGTGATTAACAATAATTAAAGAGGGATTAAGAGAATTATACCTACTAATGATTCCAATAATAAAGCAAAGAATAAAAGAAGTACTTGAATGCTTGATTGAGAGGTTGTCAATCTCCCAATAATAACCCAAATAATCTTCAATTACCCAAAATAAAGGATGAACAAGAGAGAGATTAAGGAAATAAAACTTGTATTAAAACTTGATTAAATGTTGATTACAAGATTAAAGAGAGATTTGATTGATATTAACTACTCTAAAGATTGCTAAGAAGAACATGCTCTTCTAATTAGACTAATGGGGTATTTATAGTGGGGATTAGGTGCATGAATTAGGGTTAACTAAGGGCTTAAATGACAATTAAGTCCCTTGTTGAGGAAACGCCAGTCTCTTTTGGAAGACTCCGGTGTCTAGGGAGGCTCCGGTCTCTAGAAAAAGATGTGCATCCTTCCTTGAAGCTTGAAGAAGACGAAATGGGTCTGTCTGGGAATCCGGGCATCTTTAGCACGGGACGGGCGGATTTGGCGGTCTCTGCCCGGGCGTCCAGGTGGTGAAGACGGGCGTCTTCTGGAGCTTTTACCCGGGCGTCTTGGGGGTGAAGACGCACGGATTGTGGGGTAAAGACGGGCGTCTTCTAGGCAATCCACACGGATTGTCAGGCAGTCTTGTTCCTTCTTCTTTTCTTCCTTTTTCTTCATAAAATCCTTGGGGATTTCCTCGGGGATGCAAGGATCTTTTCTCATCATTGCCCATCTACTATAGTATGTACAAAGGCCTTCTAATCTTGTCTCTCCTTGATGCTTGGTCATTGAATTCAATCAATTTAGCCTCATTTTGCCATGAAAATGCAAGGTTTGTACACCTTTCCTACCAAGGACACAAAACCTCAAAGAATATGCAAAACAAAGAACTAAAGACAATAAATGACCCAAATATGCACTAAAAAGCATGGGAACAAGGCTAATTCGGGGACTAAATATGCTCTAATTATGGTCACATCAAGTATGTACAAAGGCCTTCTAGTCTCGTCTTCTCTTTGATGCTTGGTCACTGAATTCAATCAATTTAGCTCCATTTTGCCATGAAAATGCAAGGTTTGCACTCCTTTCCTACCAAGGGATCAAAACCTCAAAGAATATGAAAAACAAAGGACTAAAGACAATAAATGACCCAAATATGCACTAAAAAGCATGGGAACAAGGCTAATTCGGGGACTAAATATGCTCAAATAATGGTCACATCAAATATCCCCAAACCGAACCTTTGCTCGTCCCGAGTAAAGAGGTGATAAAGACTAGGACCGTTATTTAAACTAACCTAATAGCATAGCCGATATGAGACAATTAGCGGGTCTCACTCCGCCCCTTCAACTCACAACAAGACAACCATGAGGTAGGATGCCTTCTTGCAAGGCAAGGTGGGTCTTGCCAAAATGGCGACACATCCAAGCATTAAAGCACATAAAATCAAGTAATGGATGCATCTACAAAAGAATATCCACTTTCCTCATCTAAGTGGCGGAAATTATCTACAAAGGAAGCAATTCAAGGGTACACACTCCTTCATAGATGCGATTTCTTCAAGCTACTAAGCCTAGAAGGATACCAATAAATCACCTCCAAGTTGTATCAAGCTAGGGTACCTTTGTCCTCAATCGTTAAATGCTTTCGTCAAGAGTAGACTCCCTATGGTGTTAGAAACACTGGAGGATCGCGGAATTCCCCTTCTTGCCTAGACAAGAAGAAGGGTCGTCCCCTCTCTACCATGCACAAAAATGGATACGATGGATAAAGGGATTGATAGAATTTGAGTTTCATTTGGGAGTTTGCTTTTGTTTTTGTTTTTCTCCCTAATTTCTTGTGGCATATAACATTTGAGAACACTTTCTTTTGCCATGTCTTTTGATTTTTGGCATTTCAATACTTGACAACTTTCAACTTTTTGCATTTTTCTTTTGAACATTTTCAAAGTCACCCCATATGTAGTGAGGGTGCCTTATAGTTGAAGCATAGGAGTCTATTTTTGCTCCTCTTTTCATTTGATGCATTTTTCAAACTTTCTTTCACTTTTCATTTCATTTCTTGAACTCAAATCAATTTCTTTTTGTGCCCATTCCCTTTGATGACAAAAAATGGTAGAACATGGATGAATGATGGTTGCATGGTTTCAAGGGTCACCTTGGAATAAACGGTAGCCAAGGAGTTATCACACCACAAGGTACTCTTGACTAGGCCTTAATCCATGAGTGAAAGGATACTAGCATGACACATCCTAGGGTATTTTACAAGCATTCTAACAAGCAAAGTCTTAAGAAGAAAAAACATCTACTAGGGCCTATATACACTTGTCAAGCTTCCCAAGTAGACGGTTTCGCAAAATTTTCTAACATGCAAACTACATGCCATGATGCAACTAACATATATACATCCTAGGGCATATGATTCTACCAACTAATATGCCAAATAATCTAAATGCAAGTCCTAAATTCACATTGTTTATACCGCATCAATCACAATAAAGCCACATAGTCATTAACATAAAGAGGAAAAAGGAGATTGGAAAGATCATACCATGCGGTCTTCAATATCCTCATGTCTCGGATGTGGCGTAGTCAATCAATGTGAACAAGGATAGACAAACATAATATATACAAGTCTACACTACAAAGGAAATGAACTTGTTTTTGGATTTTTCAATTTTTCAATTTTTTTTTTCGAAATTTTTGATTTTTTTTTTGGATTTTTGAATAAAAGTTAAGTTAGAATTTCCCATCCCCACACTAATATGGGCATTGTCCTCAATGGTCAATGTGATAGGAAATTATGCAAGTATGATGCATGATTTCTATACTAAATGCAAGCTATACTAATCTACACTACATGATGCATAGGTGTTTGTTTATGACGGAGAGCGTAATTTAGATTACCTCCCGTTGCGTATGCATGTACTTCCCCAAACCGAGATAGACATTATTTCTAATGTCTTAAATTTTGGGGTAGTTCATGCACACAAGATGCAATGCATGAAACTATATATTGCCATTTTGGATTTTCAAATGGGAACAATAAAAAGAACACCTCAATGGGGCCGAGGTGTTAGTCCTCATGTTGCTAGGACTCTCCAAACTAGTCAAAGTCAAATATTGTACAAGTTAACAAAACATTAAACTCTTTCATGAAAATTGAAAATAAAGAGAGGGGATAAGGAAACTTCACTTAAGTTTGAGATGGGTGCCTCATGCCCGCTCCATCTAGCTATGAAGAGATCTTCTACAGATCGCCATCATCTCCCTCTAGGTCACTATCCCATATTTCCTTGGATGCATCACTTGTATTAGGGTCTATGAACTCATCTTCTTCGCTACCAAGCTCCACCGTATCCCCACCGCAAGATTTATCGCTCCCTTCATCTTGTTGCTCATTTGCCCCTTCGTTTGCTCTTTCTGAATTTGGGAAGAGTATATCCATTTATGCCCAAGAGGGAAATGCTCCCTCATCACTAATATTCTCTCGTTGAATCATATCATGGAATTGAGGGTAAAGTGCATAATAGTTATCCACGTTAGCTTCATATTGTCGGAAGTGCAAGTCTTGGAGAATTCCCGTTACAAAGTCATCACGGGGGAGGATAAAGGGGTTAGGGTGGTTGTACGGTTGATATGGAAAAGGGTAGGGAGGTATCTTAATTTTCTCATCTTATTGTTGCTCTTGTTGTTGTTAGGGATTTGGTGGTGGTGGTGCTTGCCTTGCTTGGGTTGGGTTTGCGGGGATGACGTAGGATGGGATCGGTGATAAAGGTCCCCTTCTTGGTGAGATTCTTGGTAGACCGGTCATTGGTAAGTAGATTGGATCACTCTCCTTTGTTATCCACTTGATCCTTTTATCAACCCCCTCAAGGGTTATCCAATGATGATGCACAAGAAGGAGGTCTTCATTTATCCTTGTATTCCCGGAAAGAGGAGTGTACTCATTGTTCTCATTAAATTTTGGATTGAAATGCTTTGCAATCTTTGTAATGAGCCCTCCATTAACGATGTGTTTCATCCCATCATCATCACCGTTCCTAAACATAGCCCACTTCTCAAGTAGCACAAGAGGCGCATTAAAGTGGTACCCACCCCTTCCTTGGATATCGAGGTAAGACTCCATGAACACAAGATCGAGTTCGTTCACAATTGCCGGGTCTCGGCGAGCAAGGAGGGTGCCGGAAAGGAACCGGTAA
Organism: Silene latifolia; assembly: GCF_048544455.1. Taxonomy (NCBI): domain Eukaryota; kingdom Viridiplantae; phylum Streptophyta; class Magnoliopsida; order Caryophyllales; family Caryophyllaceae; genus Silene; species Silene latifolia. The sequence continues at coordinate 48,100,443 of NC_133536.1, forward strand.
GTGAGTCTCAAAATAGGATTCTGAATGTGGAAAGCTAGACACTCCTTGATGTACATGAAATCTCGGCCGGTCATGGCCCTCCATAGGGGTGCAACACTATATATCTTTGGTTTTGATGTCCGGGTAGGCGAGACATCGAGACCAAGCACATTAGCAAATTCCACTAGAGTCATCATTCTTAAAACACTTTCCAACCTAAATTCTATGCATATCGTTCTATTCAAGGTTGTGATTTTCAAGAAGCTTAAAAATTCAAGAACAAGGGATCGGTAGGTTTGGTCGTGCATGTGAAATAGGGTAGAGAGACCAAACAACTAAAAAAGGGCTTCCATTTGATGGTAAATCCCAAGCTTCCTTAAAGTTCTATGACATAAAAACTTAGTAGGGAGAATGTTCTTACGAAGAAGTCGGTGAAAAACGAGCCTTTGCACATCATTTACGAATTCAACATTTGAGAAGTAATCAAGCTTGGTAAGATCCACAATTTCTTCATGCTCCCTCCTTAGAGTATCGATGTGAGAATTAGAAGAGCTTCCTCTTACTCTTGGTCTTCTTTTATCCCTAAATGAAGATCCCTTTGGTCCCATTCTTTGATTGTTGAGTTGGAATTTTTGATTTGTTGAAGTATGAAGATGCTCTTTGTGGATTGAATCTTGCTTTTGAAACCCTAGAAATTGGGGCTTTTTGATTTTGTGGAATAAAAGAGTGTTTGGGATATGCTTTGGAGTCATAAGAAGGTGGGTTTTTATAATACAAGTGGAAGGAAGGGTGATGTGTCACAAATTGTGTGGTGGGGAGAATTAAAATTGGATAAATCGGGAGTGAATGCCGCAGGGAGACGAGCGGACTCGGGCTCGGGACGCTCGGATTCTATCATTCTGGGACGAGCGGATTCTCTTACAGCGGATTTTTTCAAAATTTGAAGCAGCCAAGACGAGCGGATCGAGCACAGGACGAGCGTCTTTTCTGAGCAAGATGAGCATCTTTTCTCAAAGATGAGCGGATTCTGTTACAGAAACGTTTCTTAAAATGTTGAAGCAAAAAGACGAGCGGATTGATCATCAGACGCTCGGATTCCTGCTGGACGAGTGGATTCTCAATAATACAGGCGTCTTTTTACAAACTGAGCGAATTTCCTTCTTAGACGCTCGGATTCCTTGCTGCGGATTCCCTTTGATTTCCTTGACTCCGATAAAAGCTTCCCCACACTTGAAAACTAGTTCCTTCCTTAATCAAAAATCATTAGTGACCCTCCCTCACTTACTCTCATGGAAAGAATTTATGTTTATGATAAAAGGAATGAAATAAAGTTATAAATACAAGTTAGAGGGGTTAGTATATTTAAAAGTGGTGGTTTAGGGAGGACTCCACCAAACTCTCCCTTTGATGATTCCTTCAAGGATGAGGAGGCCCGAGGTAGGTGACCTCGACCTCTCCAATGAATGCTCCCTCATAATATGGCTTCAATCTTTGACCATTGACCTTGAATTTGCTTCCATCTTCCGCCTTGATTTCAAAGTCCCCATATTTTCCAACCTCGGTGATCACATAGGGACCCATCCATCTAGAGTTCAACTTTCCCGGAAAGAGTCGATAGCGGGAATTGAATAGAAGGACTTTATCCCCTTTGTGCAAGGCTTTTTGCTTGATCCTCTTGTCATGGAGCAATCTTGTCCTTTCCTTGTAGATCTTGGCATTCTCGTAAGATTGTAGTCGGAATTCTTCCAACTCTTGAATTTGAATCATCCTCTTTTGACCACTTAATTTGAGATCAAGGTTAAGGGCTCGGATTGCCCAAAAAGCTTTGTACTCTAATTCGATTGGCAAGTGGCATGCTTTTCCATAAACAAGCTTGTAAGGAGAGGCTTCTATGGGAGTCTTATAGGCCGTCATATAGGCTCAAAGAGCGTCATCAAGCTTTGTGCTCTAATCCTTTCGGGTCTTGTTCACCACCTTCTCAAGAATTTGCTTGATCTCTCTATTCGAAACTTCAACTTGACCGCTTGTTTAAGGATGATATCCTAAGCCGGTTCTATGTTGAACACCATACTTGGTCAAAAGGGATGCGAGTTTCTTTTCATGAAAATGCGTTCCTCCATCACTTATGATTGCTCTAGGGACTCCGAATCTTGGGAAGATTATTTTCTTGAAGATCTTGGTGACCGTTTTTGCATCATCGTTTAGGGTGGCAATTGCCTCCACCCACTTTGAGACGTAGTCTACGGCCACAAGGATATACTTATTCCCATTGGATGTCACAAACGGCCCTTGGTAGTCGATCCCCCAAACATCGAAGATCTCCACCTCTAGTATACCCCTTTGTGGCATTTCATTCCTCCAAGAGATATTCCCCGTCCTTTGACAAGCATCACAATGAATGATAAATTCCCTTGTATCTTGGAACATTGTAGGCCAATAGAAGCCCGATTGAAGAATTTTTGCAATGGTTCTCCTTGCTCCATGGTGCCCACCGTAAGGTGACGAGTGGCATCCTTCCAAGATTCCTTGAACTTCCCATTGAGGGATGCACCTCCGGTAGAGCCCATCACTACACTCTTTGTAGAGATTTGGGTCATCCCAAAAGTACCTTTTTACTTCGAATAAGAACCTCTTCCTTTGGTTATAGTTCAAATTTGGAGGGAGTACTCTTCCAACGATATAGTTGGCATAGTCGGCAAACCATGGGGTGATGTGCCTTTCAAGTTGTGTTTGATTGGCTCTCAAGATATCGTCGGGAAATAAGTCATTGATCGGCGTTTCTCCTTGTTCATCATAAAACCGGATCCTTGACAAGTGATCCGCCACTACATTTTCGGCTCCTTTCTTGTCTCTTATTTCCAAGTCGAATTCTTGAAGAAGCAAAATCCATCTCAACAACCTTGGTTTTGCCTCTTTCTTTATCAAGAGGTGTCGGAGAGCACGGTGATCCGAAAAGACAATCACTTTGGATCCAAGTAAGTAGGAACGGAATTTGTCCAAAGCATAGACAATGGCAAGAAGCTCTTTCTCGGTGGTATCATAGTTCACTTGGGAGGGATCAAGAGTCTTGCTTATATAGTAGATGGCACGAAGAGCTCTTCCTACCCGTTGGCCAAGCATCGCTCCAACGGCGTAGTTACTAGCATCACACATAATCTCGAACGGTAGTTCCCAATTTGGAGGTTGAATGATCGGTGCCGAGATTAGTGCTTCCTTGATTCTATTAAAGGCTTCAACACACTCATCAGTGAAATGGAATTGGGCATCTTTAAGTAGGAGTTGAGTGAGGGGTTTCGCTATTTTTGAAAAATCTTTTATGAAACGTCGATAGAAACCCGCATGACCGAGAAAACTTCTCACCCCTCTAACATTCACGGGAGGTGGGAGTTTCTCTATCAACTCAACCTTAGCTTTATCGACCTTGATGCCCTTTTCCGAGATTAAATGACCCAAAACAATTCCTTCATTTCCATGAAGTGACACTTTTCCCAATTTAAAACAAGACTAACATCTTCACATTTTTGCAATACAAGAGAAATATTATGCAAACATGAGTCAAAGTCTTTTCCATAAACGCTAAAATCATCCATAAAAACTTCCATTATGGTCTCTAGGTAATCGGAGAAGACACTCATCATGCATCTTTGGAAAGTGGCGGGGGCATTACATAAGCCAAAAGGCATCCTTCTATATGCAAAAGTACCATAAGGGCATGTGAAGGTGGTCTTATGTTGGTCATCCGGGTGTATGGGTATTTGAAAGAATCCCGAATACCCGTCGAGGTAACAAAAGAATTTGTTGGAGGCCAACCTCTCAAGTATTTGGTCAATGAATAGTAGGGGGAAATGATCCTTTCTTGTTGCGGAATTCAATTTTCGATAGTCAATGCACATACGCCAACCGGTGATCTTCCTTGTGGGTATTAGCTCATTCTTTCGTTTGTCACCACCGTGGTACCTCCTTTATTAGGTACCACTTGAACGGGGCTAACCCACAAAGAGTCCGATATGGGATATATGACTCCCGCATCAAGTAATTTCATGACCTCTCCCTTGACAACTTCTTGCATGTGGGGGTTTAATCTCCTTTGAGATTGGATGGTAGGTCTATGGTCCTCCTCTCGATAAATTCTATGCATACAAAAGTTGGGACTTATCCCCTTAAGGTCATCTAGACTATAACCTATAGCCTTTTCATGTTGCTTTAACACATCAAGCAATTTTGCCAATTGGCTTTCATCAAGTCTATCATTAACAATCACGGGTTTGGTCTTTGATTCATCAAGGTAAGCATATTTCAAATTTGGGGGAAGGGGTTTTAAAGTAGGGATTTGTACCTCACTTTCCTCCTTTGAAGGTTCATTAAGAATTTGCTCCATTTCCATTAGACACTCCATTCTCATAGCATGTTCAACTTGTTCTTCCTACTCATCAATCTCGTCATACTCGAATTCCATGACGAATTCCTCTTGGTCTTGGCTTGTAAGATTTCTTCTAGGATTGATTGCTCATGTTCTATAGGTTGACATGCTTCCACAAGGATGTTATGCACTAATTCGGATTGCTCATGAGTTAGTTATTTGTTAGCTAGAGCGGCCTCAAAAAGATCTACCTCCAATTCTCAATACATATTTTTAGCCTCACTTGCTTCCAAGGCTTCCAATGCTTGCATGGGGTCTTTGAAAAAAGGTATACTTAAGTGGTCCTCTACAAAGCAATCTATAAGGTCCATCTTGTAAAATATCGAACAACTTGAAAATAATTAGAACAAACCTTGAGGAGTTTTACTTCCCCAAGGCAAAGAAAGACACAACTAATAACAATCTAAGAAAATCTAAATCAAGTTAACACCGTCCCTGGCAACGGCGCCATTTTTGGTCGAACCCTCTTTGAGGTTTAGTTTTCGATACTTTTCGTTAGGAGCACCTAGACCAAAACAATATTTATAGCTTCACAAACAACTCTACTATTAGTAAAGAGGCCAGTAAAGGTCGGATCCCAAGGGACGGGTATTGAAGTGAGATTTTCAATTGCAACTAGCGGTGTCTAGGGGTGTCACAATTTGGGGTTTGAATAGAAGATCACTAAACTAAATAGCAATGAAAGTAAACAAGCAAGATGATTAAAAAGGGGTGTAAACAATTGAAAAAAGGCACTAGGGTGTCATGGGGTCATAGGGGATTCATGGGAATTGATCATACAAACATATTCTCAAATTATAAGCAAGCAATTATTGTTGTGATGGATCGAGTTGGTTTATATCTTACAATCCTAGGAAAGTTTGGGTCCCGGAGCCGAATCGATTAGATTGTACAACACCTACAAGTCGACTTAATCTTCCCTACTCAACTATATGCATGGTCTAATGAGACTTGAGTTGGTTTATGTCTTACAAGTCTCATTGAAAAGATAGATGATGGGTAAAAAATGCAAGGATTCATAGGCTCGCATTTCATCAAACATAACATGTGCATAAGTTGAGATCACAACAAGCAAGCAAATAAACTATGAAAACATATTAATTTAAGCATGAATCATCCCCCATGTTGGTTTCCCCTAATTACCCATTAACCCTAGCTAAGGAAACTACTCACTCATTATCATGTTGAACATGCTAGCAAGGTTGTCAATCATACCAACAAAGTAAAACATGATGAATAAATGAAGATAATTAACAATAATTAAAAAGGGATTAAGAGAATTATACCTACTAATGATTCCAATAATAAAGCAAAGAATAATAGAAGTACTTAATGAGTGATTGGAAGGTTGTCAATCTCCCAATAGTAACCCAAATAATCTTCAATTACCCAAAATGAAAGATGAACAAAAGAAAGATTAAGGAAATGAGATTTGTATTAAGACTTGATTAAAAGTTGATTACAAGATTAAAAAGAGATTACAATGATATAAACTACACTAAATATTGATAAGAAGAACATGATTATATAATTAGACTAATGGGGTATTTATAGTGGGGATTAGGTACACAACTTAGGGTTTACTAAGGGCTTAAATGACGATTAAGTCCTTGAGGAATCGCTCATCTCAGAAAAATATGCGAGTCTCCTTTTTGCTAGTCTTTCCCGAGGTATGCGCATCCTTCATAGAACAAGTAGAAGACGAATTAGCTGTCACACAATCCGAGCGTCCAGGGCACGGGGCGAGCGGATTATGGGTCTTTTGGACGAGCGGATTTGCTTGGTGGATGGGCGGATTGTGGTGGTTTTGGACAAGCGGCCTTCTGAGGAAGACGCTCGGATTCCTTGTGCTGGACGGGCGGATTGTGGGCAATCCGCTCGGATTCTTGATCAGCTTCTTCCCTTCTTCTTTTCTTCCTTTTTCTTCATAACATCCTTGAGGATTTCGTCGGAGATGCAAGGATCTTTTCTCATCATTGCCCATATACTATAGTATGTACAAAGGCCTTCTAGTCTCGTCTTCTCTTTGATGCTTGGTCATTGAATTCAATAAATTTAGCTCCATTTTGCCATGAAAATGCAAGGTTTGCACTCCTTTCCTACCAAGGGATCAAAACCTCAAAGAATATGCAAAACAAAGGACTAAAGACAATAAATGACCCAAATATGCACTAAAAAGCATGGGAACAAGGCTAATTCGGGGACTAAATATGCTCAAATAATGGTCACATCATCCTTGTTCATCATTTGTGCCCTCAATTTCTTTATCTACTTCATCCAATTTTAAAAGTTCATCCCTGGATAGTCGAAAATCAGGTTCGTTCAAATCTTCTTCCTTATCCTGTTCAGCTTTGTCAAACATATTATTCTCATCAAAAACAACATGAATACTTTCTTCGATGCATAAGGTTCTCTTATTGAAAACCTTATATGCTTTACTATGATTAGAATAACCGACAAACACCGCTTCGTCACTTCTGGGATCGAATTTGCTTAATCTTTTTTTGCCATTATTATGGACAAAACACTTACTCCCGAAGCAACGTAGATGTGATATGTTAGGTTTACGTCTCCTAAGAAGCTCATAAGGAGTCTTCTTGAGAATTGGTCTAATCAAAGCTCGATTATGAACATAACATGCAGTACTAATAGCTTCAGCCCAGAAATTTCGAGGTAGGCCGCTACATAACAACATCGTGCGTGCCATATCCTCCAATGTTCTATTCATACGCTCAACAACACCATTTTGTTGTGGGGTTCATGGTGCTGAGAAGTTATGCCCAACACCATTCTCCCTACAATATTCTATAAAGGCATGATTATCAAATTCGGTGCCATGATCCGTATGAATAGAAACTAATTTTGATTTATACTTATTTTGGGCAAGCTTCATTAGAACTGCAAATTCTTCGAAAGTTTCATCTTTTGAATTGAGAAAGATTGGCCAAACATATCTGGAATAATCATCAACTAGAACGAAGATATACCTGGATCCACCTCTACTTCTTACCTTCATTGGGCCACAAAGATCCATATGCACGAGTTCTAGTGGTTCCTTGGTACTTACCATTCTCTTGGGTTTGAATGATGATCTCACATGTTTGCATCGGGCACATGAATCACATAATGTTTCTTGATCGAATTTGATTGAGGGAAGTCCTTCAACCAAATCCCATTTCTTTAGCTTATTCAATGTTGTTGAATTTATGTGAGCAAATCTTTTGTGCCAAAGGCACGGATCATATGTCGTTACTTTCATGCACGTGAATGAATTAGTAGGAATATTATTTAGATCAATCATATAAACATTCCTTCTACGGTGTCCTTCAAGCACAACACTACTTGTTCCTTCAATTATTATTCGATAAGAATCTGAATGAAAGACAACTTTATTTCCTTTGTCCCATAATTGAGAGATACTTAGTAAATTGTGCTTGAGACCACTAACAAGATAAACATCACTTATAGTATGAGAAGAGGATATTCCAACTTTACCAACACCGATAACCTTACCCTTCTTGTTATCACCAAATGTGACCTTACCTCCATCGAAAGGTTCAAGTGAAAGAAATAAATTTACATCTCTAGTCATGTGCCTTGAGCATCCACTATCAAGGTACCATAAGTTATTTTCTTTCACCACAACCTGCAAAATAATTAGATACAGTTTTTAGGTACCCAAGCTAAGTTGGGTCCTTTGACGTTAGTCACTCTAAAAACTAGATCTTTTCTAACCTAAACCCTTTTTATAACTTTTTGTTTTGGAGGCGAATGGGTTTGTTTAGGAACCGTCTTAGGTTTAGTTGTGGGTTCCTTATGTCGTGGTCTTTCAGGTTGTTTTGGAGGAGCTTTGGTTTCGAAGGGCTCTTTAGGTTTAGGTATTTGTTTTGATTTGGTAGCCTTCTTGAAATCGAAGCTCATATCGTAGAACCAACGATGATCATTGTTGCGTTCTTCATTGGTACATGGTTCAGATGGGGTACAATTACTTTCCTCGAAAGCTGTGTCAGATGCTTTAACAAAATTGATTCCTTTTCATAAATCCTGAGCATATTTGACACAATTTTCTTGGATATGTCCAGTATGACCACAGTAATTGCAAATCAAATATTCTGGTAAATTTGTATATTTTCTCCTTCTGAAATCTTGTTCGGAAGGGGTTGATTTTCATTTAGAGTGATCTCTACGACCATAACACTCGTGCCCTAATCCCATTTTTATGTTATTATCTGATTGCTCAGTTAGGAAATTTAGAACACGCGTGCTACCTTCCCATTTTTCGTGAACGTTTCTAGCGTGCAAGAGTAATTCTTTTAAGGACTGTATTTCTTCGTTGCATTTGGAATGGTCTGACTCTATGATCTTGGGAGGATGAGTCTCTTCATAATTGTCACGAAAGTTCTGGAATCTATCATTAAGAACTCGTACTGTCTCGGTATGCGTTCTTTTAGTATTTGAAAGAACGTTTTTAGATTCCTTTAATTGCTGAGTTAGAGTCTCAATCTCCTTCTTTTGACCTGAGATCACGGCTTCTCTAGCCGTAGCCTCTGACTCAAGAAGCTCTTTGACTTTCCTCAATTCCAATGTTATAGCTTCACTAGCTATAACTTTGGCTTGAAGATGCTTAATGTTGAGTTTCAGGTCTGAGGTTATAGCTTCATTAGCTATAAATTTAGACTCAAGAGCCTTCTTTTCAGCATTTGTCGCATCTGAAGTTGTAGCTATATTAGCTGTAACTTTAGATTTAAGCTTTTTGGCCTTTGCTTTAAGAAGATGATTCTCTTCAGCAATGTCAAGAATTTGTTCTTTCAAGTCTTTCAATTCCAATTATTGTTCGTGACACTTATCAAGAGATTGCTCAAAATATTCAATTAAAGCATTCTTAGGCAATTTCTTAACACTTTTCTTAAGTTCAAGATAACTTACCTCTTCTTCTTCTTCTTCTGAATCGGAATCTCCTAGGAAGCAGCAGTAGGAGTCCACGCTATCTTTATCATTGTCTGAGAAGAGGTCAAGACTGACGTTGCTTAAATATAGGTTAGCAACTTCTTCTTCTTCTTCTGATGTTTCGTCGTCCTCAGGGTCGAGATCTCCTCAGCATGATGCCATCATCACTTGCTTGAATTCCTTCTTGGTCTTCTCACGTTTTGCTTTGTCTTTAATTTTCTCCCATGTGGGACAATCCTTAATCATATGACTGGATTCTCCACACTTGAAGCATCCTCTATTAACAAACGTATTCTTTGACTCAGAAGTTTTCTTATTAGAGAACTTGTTGTTGAACGATTTTGCTTGCTTATTTCTGAAGATGTGTTTGTTAAATCGTTTAGCAAACAAGACCGTTTCGTCCTCTATTTCAACATCTTCTTCTTTCTTAGTAGAAGCTTGTAGAGCCATGCTCTTAATATTACTGGTCTCGGCCTCATCGTCTTCCAAGACGAGTTCATGAGCCATGAGAGCACCAATAAGTTCTGCATAAGGAAGAGAAGTGAGATCTCTGACTTCTCCATAACCGTGACCTTGCGACGCTATTTCTTGGTTAGACTCCTAAGTACTTTTCTAGCAATATCCTCGGAGTCAAAAGTTTTACCAAGATTTTTGAGCTCATTGACTATAGTAGAAAATCGTGTTGACATGCTATCAAGTGATTCATTCTTTTCCATTCTAAAAAGTTCATATTTTTGAATCAGCAGGTCAATGCGATATTTCCTTACAACCGACGTTCCTTCATAGGCCAACTCAAGGCCATCCCATATTTCCTTGGCTGAAGTGCAAGAGGAAAAACGATCGAATTCAGTCGATGTCATGCCGTTTTGTAACAGGCTTATCGCTTTCGAGTTTTTCTCAGCCTTCTTGTAATCAGCCTCAATATAGTCTTCTTCCTTTTTCTCATAGGTAGTGCCTTCCTAAGATGCAACCAAAAATTTTTTTGGTCCATTCTTGATGATCGTCCAGCACTCCCAATCATGTCTTTTATATAGTGTGTCATCATGTTTTTCCAAAGTCCATAATTCTTCCCATCAAAGACGGGACACTTAAGATACTTGGAATCCATTTCACACGTGTAAGGCAGCGGAATAAAAATAAAAAAAAAGATAGACGGATCTAGCCTCTTTGCGGTTAGGAAATCAAGAGCACGAGGCTCTGATACCAATTGAAGAGTCTATCACACCCGAAATACTCGAGGGCGGGAGGGGGGGGGGGGGGTGAATTGAGTATTTAAAAACTTATGCCTACTTTTTATTTTATATCAAAGTAATTAATTACTTAAAGTTTATTGATTAAACTTTAATTAATTAACTAAGTGATTATGAACGTAGTGAAATGAACAAAAAGAAAAACTGCAAGGACACACGATATTTGAAGTGGTTCAGCTTCACACGTCGAAGCCTACGTCCACTATTCTCGATTAATAATTTTAGTACCTCTCTCCGGATTACAAACTTATCAACCACTCGTATAGCTAACTCTAACTATAACTCAATTTGAATATCACTAGATATTCGGTTTTGACTATCTTAAGTTACTAAGAAAGCACTTGATTGTTCTTCTAAGTGTTCACACAATTGAACGAGTAAGAAACAATATGAAGTACTATTATCTTATGACGTAACCTTAAGAAAAATAAGCAAATTAAAGAGCACGACTTTTCGCAAGATTTTCTAAACGCAAAACAATAAAAATAGCCAATTAAAAATTAAACTCAATTTTGTTTGCAAGGGATTTTTAATATTTCGAAAAGCTTAACTAAAATAAAGAATGATCATATGTATTTATAGTAGAGGAACCCCCTTGGGTTTGCACGAAACCCTAGGATGCCGTGAGATAGGCGGTTTATCTTATACTCCATAAGAGATAAATCTCTATCCCTTTCCTAATTTTAATCCAAGATATATTTGTTTAGGTAAATAAGATAAATGTAAATCTTATTTTTCCAAAACTATATCCTTAAGATTTTCAGATAAGTAAACAAATTAAATCATATATATTTAAGATAATAAAATATCTTATAAAAAAAAATATAAACTAGATTTAATTACATAGGTTACTTGTACTAGAGGACTTGTAAACCTTAGCGGTTCATAGCCAACGGCCGAAACCCTAGGCCCGTGTCCATCTTAGACGAAAATCTCTCTTCTTGGATTAGGGTTAGGTTAAAACAAACTAGCAAACCTTAGGTAGCATGACGACCCATAAGTCGTTTTACTAACCAATAGAGATATGCAAGTTATCCATTATAATAACCCATATATCAACTCCACTATAGATACATATGATTTCGAAATATGTTTAAAGAATTTTATCCTTTGAAAAATGATTTTTAAACTATTAAAATCGTGCCATTAAAATGCTACCCAAAGTTATAGTAGAAACAGCTATAACTTTAAGTTTGGTAAGTAAAGTTATAGGAAATAGCTATAACTTTACCTTCCCAATATTCTTTTCTTAAGATACCGTCATTAGATGAAGACCTATACTAGCTAATCTTCCTGAAGATCTTCAGTGATAGGATCTTCTCTTTATCTTGACCGAAAGCTCTTCATCTTGAGCTTGTTAAAGACTTGATCTAGCCTTTTGCTTGAGTGATCATCATACTTGAAACTTGTTATAGTTACTATGACGCTTTAAAAATCTTCAATGTTATAGCTCAAGCTACTATAACATTACTTGAATGATGCCTCACAAATCTTCAATGTTATAGCTAAGAATGCTATAACATTACTTGCTAAACTTGTAAACCTAAGTCAATCTAACAAAGACTAAACAAACGATTACGAGCAAGAGTATATATAAAACGAAGCACACACTTGTCATTATCAAAACTTAATCATATATCTATATGGTCCAACATAAATAATTCTAAACAACAAAATAAAACAATGCATAATGTATATATATATATATATATATATATATATATATATATATATATATATATATATATATATATATATATATATATATATATATATATATTAAAACTAAGATGCAAATGATGAACATAATCTCTAAATGCACATGATGATGACTCGATAATGCCAACTGTACTGTTTTCTTTTCCAATATTCATAATTTCGATTGACTCCATGTAAATGGATGGACTTTAGGTCCATAAGCTCATTCATAATCATTGATTATGTGTTGACAATAAATTATGGACTTAAATATAAAATCCCCATAATCTAGTCCATTAAACTCCGTGCGCAAATGCATATCGGTTTCTTAAAATATATCGATATAATTTCAACATCTTGCGATATTGTCACTAGTACTGATCAGTGATATCTGAATTTATATGGTACCATTTCCTTTCTATATAGGCCATCTATTATCCATTCAGATATATATGTCACTTCCGGGACATCCAAATTTCTCCATAGGAGTACCAACTGCTCATGCTTGCCATTTTCTTATTACTTGAAATATGTGAACTGATATGACTTTCACACTACATTTCACGTGCGGTTATTGTTCAATTTGGCAAGAATCTAATTTTCATTACATATATTTTCTATGACTAATATATAGCTCGCTATACCACATATAGGGCTAAATTGTCTATAATAAATCATAGATTTTAATGTAACATATTACATTTTGATAAGGTGATCAAACTGGTATTATAATACATCTTCATATATAACCAAATGAATACCATCATGTCTAATTCCATGAACCTCTATTTGATGTATTTCTTATTGAAAACAAATCGCTGAACTTCAGGTTCAGTTGGGGATAACATATTTGTTTATTTTTACCAGCTTTTCCTTATCATTCTCCCCCTAAGGTGGTAAAAACTATCTATACCAGATAGATTTAATGGGCAATAAATCATTACATCCACCTTAATTGTCTTATGCAGTTGGTTTTTCAATGTGCTGAATCACAATGCCTAATTTGGAGATTAACGATTCCATATAATAATCAAACTGTGATCTCCAATATCAAATATACTCAGTCTACGTGTAATATCTTGCCTTTAATAAATTTACACGAGAGAGTTTCATCACTTATATTTTCCTTATGATAAACTTCAGGTTTACCAAACGGGTATAATAAGAACCCGGGTGGCCTTAATCGTCATCTGAGTTGACCAAAATTCAACTTACAAATTAATTATTCCTTTCAAACTGTGTAATCATCATATTAAAAGTGTGAATTTCAAACACTGTGAACTTCAGGCCACAATTTTAATATCTATAAACATTATGAACTTCAGGTCATAATTCTGTATATGTAAATACTATGAACTTCGGGTCATAGTTTCATTATTTTCAAACACTATGAAATTCAAGCCATAGTGTGAATGTCAAAATTTCAACCCATTCCTTTAGTTTCGTATGCAGTGGCAGATCTTGGATGAATTCATGAGGGGGGAAGAAAGAGAACTAGCTAGTACTATTCCGACTTGTTAAAAAGAAACATGTAAATTGCAAACTAATTTATTAAAATTAATATATTAGTAAAAAAAGTCCTACAAATCAAACAATACTCGACGGTCTTTGACAAATTTAAAATCATCAATAATAGTCTCTAAACTAAAAGATTTTGAAATTTCCCTCTCAATATAAATAACCAGGCTATCCGCGAGAAATTTATCTTCCATCTTGTTGCATAGTCTTGTCTTCACGATCTTCATTGCAGAAAACGCTCTTTCAGTTGTTGCGATAGAAACAGGAAGAGTCAAAACAAGTCGTATTAATCTATCAAAAAGAAAATACACATCTGACTTTCCCGTCTCAGCCAAGTACTGACAAAGCTCTTGAAGAGTTGACATATTTCTCAGTTTATCATCATTTTGAACTTCACAAATAAAATGTTGCAATTGATATCCCAAATGAACCATCTCTTGTGATGTAAAATCTGATGGATAAAACGTCTCCACAAGGGTGCAAATTTGATCACGTTCCAAATTTTTATATCCATCCCTAGGTTCCAACATTGATGTAAATGTTAGCAATTCTAATGCTCTCTCGCTAAACCTGCTATCCAATTTATGTGACTGTTTATCAATTGCAACATAAAAAATGTCAATGCGAAAGTGACGCTCCACTGTTATTTGATCTTGTTGACGACGAGCTCGACCTCTACGAGCTATATACAATGCATCCATTTGAGGTACCAAAATATCATGTTTTTGACAAAATAGATTCACCTCCTCTAGAAAGCTTTCCCATTGTTCTTCTCTCAAATTTTGAATGAGAGACTTTGTGGTTGAAACTAATTTCACGGCATTAACAATGTCTTGAGATTTTTTTTGCAATGCTTGACAAAGAACATCAGTAATTCCCAACAATTATTTCATTAAAGGGAGATCCGCCTCTGCCCGAACACACGTGACATGTTTATGGTAGAATGAAAAGAATTTTTTGTTCATCATATTTTTTTCTCTTTACTTAAATAGAAAATTTTTAGCATTTATGAGTTTCACAATACTTTTCATGAGATATTTCTTTTACGAGATATTGTCATTTCTTTCAATGAACAAACTTTGGCTTAATAAGGCCACACCATTAAGCTCAGTTAAGGCTTCTTTACTTGGCTCATCAAATGCCACATTATTAGGCTCAATTTAGGCCGCAACATTAGGCTTATCATAATGTCATGTTCTCGATCTCTGTCACCGGCAGAGTCTTTATGAGATGTCACATTCAGTTCCAGGAATGGATCAAATTTCATATCTCATTATACTGTTCAACATCAAGTGAACAAGAATCAATTCGCAAATAAATTTGCCTTTCAGAAAGACCGCTTTAAACCCATTTGCGGTTCAAAAACACAATTGTGAACTTCTGGTCACGAGCATTTACATGTGGACTTCTGGCCACTTATACTTATACAATATGAAAATATTGTACTGATGAGACGGTGTTAAAATATTACGCACCTCTAAAACTTTGAACTTCGGGCCAAAGTTATAATGTGGACATATACCCTCATCTTTATTAACCAGATCTTTTGGAATTTCAGGTCCAAAATTATATGATATGTCCTTTAAACTGCTTACCGCATATATGGAATTTCAGGTCCAATAATAATAATGATATATACATTATACAAGACCAGTTAATTATCATATTAACAATCACTCTTCATTTCTATGTGATATAAGAATATCAAAAGCAAAGCAAAATTGACAGCATGAAGTGTCAGCATCCTATGTATGTTGTCTTGGTATATTGCTTAATTACAAGAGTAATCGATTTATTTAAAAAAACTTCAATTAATATTAGACAAAGAGAAGAAGTTGAAATTGAACACCCAAATTCCATGAAACAAACGAGCATAACAAGTCATAATAACCGACGACCATATAACCAACAAACTAAATCAGTAAACTTCATGTAATATTATAATAAACAATTGCTATCATGTGTTCGTATAACTGTGATTGAAATAAGATAAGAGTCTCGTACGTTCATTATAATGTTCATTGAATTTATTTGCTTTTGTTAGAATTCGTGATTATCAGGGAATAATGAACGTACCTTAAATATCGGATTGAAAGAATATAAGATCTGAATAATAGATAATTAACGTTATTAATCCAAAACGATGAATGATATTCCCGATAGTCAATTGTTGATTTTGTATAGAGACTCGTGCTGATAAAGTGTTGTGAAATAACAAGAAGGGAGAATTGTGGAGAGAAATTAGAGAGAAAATAAGAGAGACAAAACTGTATTCTTATTCCATTAAGAAAGGGTATATATATACAATACAATGGGATTTAGTTTTCATAAGATAATATATTCTTAAGTTATTCTAAGATATGAACATCCATATAATAATATTTCATAACAAAATCCGTTTTTTTAGGAAAATTTCTAATATGAGTGCGTGACGTTTGACATAATTATTCCAATGTGAGTGCTTGAGGTTTGCCTAATTTCAATTTAGGTACCTCAGGTTTGGCTGTTTGGGTATAGTTTTATTTCGGGTGCCTAAGATTTGATTAGTTCTGTTTGAGGTACGGTTTATTCTAATTCAAATTGGGTCCTTACTCGTACTAAAATAATGGATCTTCTCCATTTCTTTTTTTTGCATTTCCTCTTACAAATCATTACTATATTATCTTTATATATATATATATATATATATATATATATATATATATATAGAGAGAGAGAGAGAGAGAGAGAGAGAGAGAGAGAGAGAATTAGGATCACATGAGTCTACCTTCAATTTTTGAGTCCATGAGTCTCACTTTCAGCCGTCAGATTACAGGCACCGATGGCTGAGATCTGCGCGCTATAGGAAGGGTAGAATTGTCTTTTCACAGCTTATTATATATACTCCCTCCTCCTGCCTTTCTGTCATTCTAATTCTTTTTCCCTCTTTCTCTAAAATTCAGCCGTCTCTAATTTGTTCTTCAGCTCCTGATCGTCGATTTTTGCAATCAATCGCTTGAATTCTTCAGCTCTTGAACATCGCTTGAATTTTGCAATCAATTTAATCGATTTTAATTTCTCCATCTATCATACTGCAATGTCAGGTATTTCTTCATGTACGATTCCTTTAATTTTTGTATTTTCGTTTTGTCTTGTGTCTCAATTCCTGAATTCTAGTCATCTTTTCTGAGTTTTTATTAATTGCTGTTTAATTGTAATCGGTTATCCGTTTTAATTTTTGTTTCAATCATCTCGTGTTACCTGATTTAGTGTTTTTTTTTGTTTCAATATGTGAATTTCAGTTATCTTTTCTTAGTTTTATCAGCTTGATCATCTCATGTATATGTTACTCATCACTATTACAATTATCGCTTTATTTCGTCTTCTCTTTTTGCGTACTGTTTTGCATTCAATTGTCAATGATTGTTTTGTTTATTGCATGTTTTATTCAGATTTACAATTTCAGTCATCTTTCCTTGTTTACATGTTAACAGTTCTAATATTACATGTTAACAATTCTCTGCCTAACCTTATTGTTGTCGTTTGACCTAATTTTGTTTACCTACTTCATTTAGTTTAGTATCACAACATATCTTCATTAGTATCACTCGTACTCTTTACAATATCCTAGTTTAAAATATAGTGATGTTATACTATATGTTTACCTAATTAGCATATCAGACTTTGTCTTTGATAATATCACATATCCTTCACAATAGTATTGATACGTCGTTTCTGTACCAAAAATAAACCTAAATATACTAACAGAAGCTAGTGATAAGTAGGGTCCATCTCCACAGGGAGGCTAAGTTGCTATCTATCTGTTTAATTCGGTCTGTCGGATGTCACAATTAGGGGTTTGAATTGTTTTACTAAAACTATTAGGCGATTAAAAGAGAGGAAATAAGTAGGAAATTAAGTTCTAAACAATAAAGGAGAAGACTAGGGTGTCAGGTCGTCAATGTAAGCCATATAAAGATAGCTAAGGTCACAGATAGGTCAATATACCGGTCTAAGGGGCTACGAATATCTCCTTTCGGTCTCAATTCGCCCTAAAACACTATTAGCTTGACTTTCGCCCTCACTAAAGTATCCTATTGTTCACTACAGGTCTCACCCCTTCCAACCTTTCGGTCCAGGTCAAGGTTTACCAGATTAACTAGATAAATTGCGTCGACTCAATCAACTAATTAAAGTTATATGTAGTGATTGCAACATAAACATGATAATATGACGGATCTGCGATCTAATTAATCTAAATCATCGTTTCATGACTCCCCTAACCCTAGCAAGAGGATTAGCTACGCATATTGATGAAACAAATAACAAGAATAAGCAAGCAATTAATTAAAAGAGGCATAATAGAGAAGGAGTAACAAGAATTGAATTGCATAAATTAAATACGAGAGTAATAGAGATTAGGAAAAAACTAATTATGAATAAGAATAAGGGAAGAGAAATTACAATTGATCCGAAAAATAGAGAAATGAAGAACAAAGCAGTCGTCCGTCCCCTCTACTGACTCCAGGGAATGAATGATATGCTATTAGGTCTAAACTACTCTTATTTATGCTAAGTAGTATCATTATTATCAACTAAATATAAGATAAGCATAAGATAAATCTAATTATACTCGACAATATCCTTCTCGCTGTAGCTAGTACTCGATCGAGCATAAATCTACTCGATCGAGTAGATTCCAGCGCACATTTCCTGCTTTGCGCACTGAACTTCAAACGGCTGCCATTTATTCGTTACTTGGTCAAACAGAGTGATTCCGATGGCATTGGAAAACTAAGAGGACAAACTTTCATCTCCAATTTGAATCACCTGAATATCAGTTGTAGAACTCGAGATATGGCTCTCCAAAGCAGGCACTAGAAATTTGAAGTTCTTTCCTTGCTCGCCTAGCTATCTTTCTTCTTTGCGCATCTCAAAATAGCTACATTCCCGCTCCAAATTCACTCTTCCTACAAATGCATGCTAAACGGACGGTAAAAGGCTTGATTTCACTACTTTTGGGTTCATTCTTGCAAATAAGACAAAATAACCCAAAGTAGCATATTCGGGGCATTTCGTAGCATAAAACCACGATAAAAGCATAGAAATACGTGCATAAAATAGGCTAAAAAGACTATATAAAATGTACGTATCAAATCTCCCCAAACCAAACCTTTACTCGTCCCCGAGTAAACTAAATGCAAACTAATGGAACGGAAAAGATAACTCAGAGCTAGCTACAAATGCCCACTTAAACCAATTTAATGCAGCAAACTAACACCTATAGCAAATAGTCAAATGCAAACGAGTTGTATGATGTTTATAATAAAGCTGAACCGTCGACCTTGCAAGACCTTTAAAATCGGACTCTCACGGGTCACTCTTCTCTCATGAAGCAAAGGGTGAACATATATATGTAAGAGAGAAAGAAAAATAGTCGCTCACCTAGACTACGACCAACATAAACATGCATGCAGCTAATATGATAGACAATTCTAACTACCGTACACACATTCCAACCAAACAAGGTCCTCACACAAGAGGGCTTACAAAAATATGGTAAAGTGAGGCAATGGGTAAGAAAAGGCAAAACAATTATGGGAATGTGGAGGTATAGGCGGCCAAGCTAGTACCTAAACAGAACCATATGAGACATATCCATTTCCAACTCAATTATGAATTAAGCACATGCCCTTCATTTGGCATAAAATCTCACCAAACCAAACTGAACTAACTCCTCAAAAGATATGTAAATAAAGCATAGGAGTAGAAACCGACTAATCAACAAACAACATCTCTTTTTTCAAATTTTTCCTTTCTTTTTATATTTTTTCGGTTTCTTAATTTTTTTTTTTTCATTTTCGAATTCCCTTTTTTTCAACTTCTTTTTTTTCTTTTTCACGTCTTTTTCATCATCCTCCTTTTCTTCATAAGTTTCCAACTCCGAATCAATAGATGCAAGCCAAACTTGATACAATAGACAATATACCGTAGAACAATCTAAACTAGCTTGACAAGGCAGACTGAATTTGGAATGTAGTTAAGGGTCAACAGGCAAATTTGGCTAATGTGGAGTTAAATGGGTAAAAATGAAAGAAAGGGAAATTGTAAGCACCTCCCTGCATGTGACACCAACCACTAACCCGAATGTATGACGGCAAAAAGCAATTGAATTTCATATACGTGCAAATTGATGAACATGCTATGCAAGGAGTAACTACTCACAATCCTACATGAAACTGGTCACAAATGACACCAGTTTATAAGGCTCTAAATCTTAGAAATCATAAGTAGGTTGCCAAAATTTCAGGTCAAGTCTATTCGTTCAGCTAAATTAAACATTAACTCGTAGATATGCAATAAGACAAAGCTAAAAGATAACAGTTTATTGCAAGGCTTAAGCAAAAAGACAATTATAGTGCAATATCATCATTGAAATCTACCGTTTCGTCTCAACCTATATGCTAAAATAAACGTGAATTTTTTTGAATTTTTGCAATTTTCTAATTTTTATGGGATTTTAAATTTTTATGAAAATAAACAACCATGCATACATAAATTAAATGTGATAACAGAAATGCAATAAAAGCAATATGCAGACACAGATATGGATGCATAACCTCCCCAAACCAAACTGTACAATGCCCCCATTGTACTAAAACATGGAAAGGAAATGCAAACTAAAGGAGAAAGAGAGTAAATGCGGAAAACTCACAAGATTGCGCGGAGAAGGGACCTCCCCAAACCAGCCAGCAACATGGGAGGTCACTAATAGCTCCGAAACATCGTCATAAGAAGCTAAGTCAAGCAATGGGCGTCCAAAACAGCTCGATCGAGTAATTTTTTTTTTTTTTTTTTTTTTTTTTTTTTTTTTACTCGATCGAGTAGAAAGTTACTCGATCGAGTAACTCGTTTTTCTGCAGCTTAAAGGTCGAGTAGAATTCCTGCAAAGATGCAATGAAAAACAGCCCGCAAACTAACTAAACAAGCATACTAAAATAGTTTATGGTATAAAAACCATTTATTGCTACTGAAATTAAATAAAAAGCAAAATAAAATCGCCGGGTTGCCTCCCGGGTAGCGCTAGCTTCGACAGTCCCACTCGACCTTCTTCTCATCATCCAACAAAGACAGATCATTGGCCCACTACTAGGCCTCGATGGACGCGGTAGCTTCAAAGAATTGTCAAGCGGACATCCGGCCTCCACAAGCCTTGGCAATGTAAGAACAACGACTTCCCACAAAGATCCGGTCCCAAACTATTGTCTCATCACGCAGCTTCTTCCAAGGCGGTGTAGCTTTATCAACACCTCCTCTTGGGTCGTCTATCCGCATAGCTTCCGGATTCCGGACTCGGAGCACCCATCTCGCCTCTCGGGTCCGTGAACTTGTCAAGACCCGTAAGAAGAGAAACAAAACAATGTCCCTCCACCCGCTCCCGAGAATGGGGCGGAGGTGTTATAACAAAGAAGAATAAGTGACACACTAAGAATATCAGACGGAATATCAATGGACTCTACATGAGGGATATCATCACAAGATATGATATGCATAGGTTCGTTAGGATCATCGACTTAGTAAAACCAAATCCTCCCCTCCGACACGAAGGTAAGTGTCCCAACCCCGACATCAACAATTGCGCCAGCAGTGCACAAAAATGGTCATCCCAAAATAATGGGAACATTGCGGTCTTCGGGTATGTTTAAGACAATGAAATCTGCGGGAATATAGAAATTCCCGATCCTAACAAGTACGTCATGTAAAGCTCCTTTGACCCGTACATAGGAGTAATCAGCCAACTGGACAGTCGTTCTAGCGCGTGTGAACTTAGTCAACCCAAATTTCAAGGCAAGAGACAAAGGTAAAATGTTGACATTAGAATCGAGGTCACATAAAACATTATCAAACGAATGGGTCCCTATTGAACACGGAATAGGAAAACGACTTGGGTCAGACATATTAGGGGGGGTCCCATTCCGAAGAAGTGTGCTACACTCTTCAGTCATAGCTACATTCATTATCGTCTCACTAGCATCCTTCTCAGACCAATCAATTTGAGAAATAAAATTAGCATAAGTAGGTACCGAGTGATCATCTCATCGTAATGAGCAAAATGATATTGAAAGCTCGTACGCGGTCCAGAAATCTACGGTGTGGCAGCAATCGTTGTGGATAAGGAACTTGAACAGAATAGGAGTTGGTCGTATGTTCCTTTGTATCGTCACTTGTAATAGGCGTTGGTGACGATTTAACAGTTTCCGCAGCTTCTGGGGTTGATCGAACATGTCTATTAGTCGATCGAACTGTTTCCCCTTCGTCTTCAGTCAATCGAGCAGAATTGTTGCTCGATCGACCACTTTCCTCCTGAATTCCACTCGATCGAGCAGATTTACTAATCGATCGAGCACTTTCTCCTGGAAAATCACTCGATCGACCAATGTTAGTCACTCGATCGAGTGATTCCTCCCTATCTGGGCTGAAATCTTCGCATAAACTCTTGAAGTACGATAGGAATTCGTCATCCGAGTCATAGAAATCATTCTCAACATTGGGTGACACGGGTTCTTCATGAGACGGAATGGTGTCGGTGTTGATAGCATTCACCGTCTCACATTGCTCTTGTTCGGTAATTAATTGATCACACTGAGCCTCTAGCTTCTTCATACGGCTATCAAATTCCGCACTAGAATTATGACACTGTAGTGCAAGTGCCAATATCAGTGACTTAACTTCTTCAGCCTCATCATTCCTAGCAAGTGGGGGAATTGGTTGCGGTGAGAAAGAATAACAAGGTGGTGGGTAGCCTTGTTGCAGCAACGGTTGTGGTCTAGGCCTCGGTGGAGGAGCAGCATCGCAGTGATTACCACAACCCCAAGATTCTTTCCTCTCCCAATTAGTAGATCTTTCAGTTTGAAGCTCAAACTGAGCAATAAGTCGAGAGATGGACGTCATCTTGGCAAAAGAGTCGAAGGTACTCAAGCCTTCCCTTCGACAATCTTTCTCTAAAAACTGACTAATAGACCTGTAGACCTATCAAAACAGCGCTGAAGAAAAAGATTAGAACGGCCTCAAGGTACTCAGTCTTCCCTTGAGGCGAAAAACAGACAAAATTAAAACAAATAAAAAGCGTCGCCTCCCCGGCAACGGCGCCAAAATTTGATACGTCGTTTCTGTACCAAAAATAAACCTAAATATACTAACAGAAGCTAGTGATAAGTAGGGTCGATCTCCTCAGGGAGGCTAAGTTGCTATCTATCTGTTTAATTCGGTCTGTCGGATGTCACAATTGGGGGTTTGAATTGTTTTACTAAAACTATTAGGCGATTAAAAGAGAGGAAATAAGAAGGAAATTAAGTTCTAAACAATAAAGGAGATGACTAGGGTGTCAGGTCGTCAAAGTAAGCCAGATAAAGATAGCTAAGGTCACAGATAGGTCAATATGCCGGTCTAAAGGGCTACGAATATCTCCTTTCGGTCTCAATTCGCCCTAAAACACTATTAGCTTGACTTTCGCCCTCACTAAAGTATCCTATTGTTCACTACAGGTCTCACCCCTTCCAACCTTTCGGTCCAGGTCAAGGTTTACCGGATTAACTAGTTAAATTGCGTCGACTCAATCAACTAATTAAAGTTATATGTAGTGATTGCAACATAAACATGATAATATGACGGATCTGCGATCTAATTAATCTAAATCATCGTTTCATGACTCCCCTAACCCTAGCAAGAGGATTAGCTACGCATATTGATGAAACAAATAACAAGAATAAGCAAGCAATTAATTAAAAGAGGCATAATAGAGAAGGAGTAACAAGAATTGAATTGCATAAATTAAATACGAGAGTAATAGAGATTAGGCACAAACTAATTATGAATAAGAATAAGGGAAGAGAAATTACAATTGATCCGAAAAATAGAGAAATGAAGAACAAAGCAGTCGTCCGTCCCCTCTACTGACTCCAGGGAATGAATGATATGCTATTAGGTCTAAACTACTCTTATTTATACTAAGTAGTATCATTATTATTAACTAAATATAAGATAAGCATAAGATAAATCTAATTATACTCGACAATATCCTTCTCGCTGTAGCTAGTACTCGATCGAGCATAAATCTACTCGATCGAGTAGATTCCAGCGCACATTTCCTGCTTTGCGCACTGAACTTCAAACGGCTGCCATTTATTCGTTACTTGGTCAAACAGAGTGATTCCGATGGCATTGGAAAACTAAGAGGACAAACTTTCATCTCCAATTTGAATCACCTGAATATCAGTTGTAGAACTCGAGATATGGCTCTCCAAAGCAGGCACTAGAAATTTGAAGTTCTTTCCTTTCTCGCCTAGCTATCTTTCTTCTTTGCGCATCTCAAAATAGCTACATTCCCGCTCCAAATTCACTCTTCCTACAAATGCATGCTAAACGGACGGTAAAAGGCTTGATTTCACTACTTTTGGGTTCATTCCTGCAAATAAGACAAAATAACCCAAAGTAGCATATTCGGGGCATTTCGTAGCATAAAACCACGATAAAAGCATAGAAATACGTGCATAAAATAGGCTAAAAAGACTATATAAAATGCACGTATCAAGTATCATACACTAGAATATCTAATAATACATGCTTGTGTAAATTAGTATCCCACACTATGCTTTACTGTAGTTACTTAATGTAAATCAGTATCATCCGGTATGCTTAATAGTATCACATGTTATCCTTAATAATATCACAGCCTGATTTACTCTAATTAACTTTTTCCTGCTAGAATTTGTTCCATCACCCTGTTTTGAAGAGATTTCTTCTGCTTCTCTTGTACCTGCTTGTACACCACAATGCATACAAGTTGATGATGTGCATGGTGGAAATCACCTTTCTTTGATTGTCACCCCTGGAGGTTCTAAGGAGTGGATACGGAATATTGCCACTCAATTTACACCTAGAATAGGATAAAGTTTTGCTACCTTAGATGAGTGTATCCAATTTTATGAAACTTATGCGGACGCTTGCGGATTTGAACCAAGAAAGTCTTCAACTAAAAGGTTTTGTGGTAGTGGTGATATAAAGACAAAACTGATTGTTGTAATAGAGAAGGGTTTAGGGATAGTCAGCCGAAAGTGTTACCCTCTAATGGTGAAGAGGATAAAAGGATCAAACCATATGATCCTAAGAAGACCAAGGTTACTAGGATTGGTTGTAAGGCCAAGATTTTATTCAGATTTGTCATCAAAGAAATTGACCAAGTTAAAGGCCCACTTTTTGTTGTTGATCAGTTTTATGCTGCCCATAATCACCTTCTTTGGTCACTAAAGTATAAAGAATTTCAGAACAAATCCAGACACCTTAATTTATATCAGAAACAAACAATCATTGACAATTGCAAGGTGAATATCGGCCCAACGACTACTTTCAGGTCTTATAAGGAGTATGTTGATGGTTATCAAAATGTGGGAGCTTGTTTGACCGACTTTAAAAATTTTGGTAGGGAAGTCAAGTGTTTTATCAGGCAGCGGGATGCTCAAATGTTCATAAATCAGCTTGAAGTGCTTTCTGAAACTAGGCCAGGGTTTTATTATGTATATGAGGTTGATGAGAATAAGTGTTTGGTTCGTGTTATTTGGGCTGACGCAGAGGCACGTCGAAACTACTCACTATATGGTGAGGTGGTGACATTTGACCCAACCTATTCAACCAATAGGTATGACATGTAATTCTGTCCTTTTACTGGTGTTGATCACCACAAGAAGTCGGTCACCTTTGCTGCTTCACTTGTGGGTAGGGAGAACGACAAGAATTTCAATTGGGTTTTTCAGAAATTCTTAGATTGTATGGGTGGAAAGGAACCCAATTGTTTATTTACCGACCAATGCCCGACAATGAAAATTGCAGTGCCTGCTGTTTTTAAGACTACTGCTTACCGTTATTACATGTGGCACATCATGCAGAAATTACCTGAAAAGGTATGCATGATAGTGACCAAAGAGACAGATTTTGTAAGCCGTATGAATTCTATTATCTGGGATTCTGACCTAGAGCCTTTTGATTTTGAAGAGAAGTGGTCTGCATTGATCAAGGAGTTTCATCTGGAAGATAATGGATGGTTGACATATATGTTTAACAAGAGGCAACGTTGGATTCCGGCTTATTATCGTGATATTCCTCTTGGCTGTCTTCTCAGAACAATCCAACGTTCTGAGAGCATGAACAGCTTCTTCAAGCGGTTCGAGAATCCTCGCGGCACACTTGTGGAATTTTGGTTGCGCTTCCAGAGTGCTATGGATTAGCAAAGATACACCCAAAAGTCCCTTGATAGAGACAGTGATCTCTCTCTACCTGTAACCAAAACCATGCTTCATCTTGAGATTCATGCATCCACTGTGTACACACACGCACTCTTTTACGAATTCCAAAAGCAGTGTGTCTCTTCTTTGAATTCATGTGGCGCTGGAGATTCTTCAAGGGATTCCACTACAAGGTTTCTTGATGTTGAAGATGAAATATTGCGTACTACGTACACTGTAGCATTTAATCCCACAACTTTTGATGCAAAATGTTCATGTAAGATGTTTGAGAGGAAGGGATACATCTGCAAACACATTATTTGGATTTTATCATGTAAAGGGGTGAGGAAGATACTTGAACAATACCTTTTGAGTAGATGGACAAAGAACACCAATAAGATGCCTCTTTATGATGTGCACGGGCAGTTGATCGGTGATTTTGATTCCTCAGATGTGAGTAAGCTGCAGATTTCAAATGTTTGGTCAGAGTTCTAATCAACGCTGTCTCTGATAAAATCTCTGCCTAAAAATCACGTAACTGAACTGACTGATTTATTGAAGGCATTTAGACAGAAATTCAAGCCCGACCCTGAAACAATGACAAAACAACAAGAGTTAGAGATGCTTCTTGGGGTTAAGTGTTCACATGTAAATCCAAAAACAAGGGTAGTGGCAAGAGGTTGACCTCTAAGAAACAAATGTCCATTGAAAAGGCACAAAAGCCGAAAAGGTTTTGCAATAATTGTAAACAAATGGCACATCATGATAAGCGCAACTACCCTAACCCAGCTGCTGAGACATCTGAGCACTCGGGTGATGATAATGAATCTGATGTAAGTGATTTTGCTAACTACATTCATTATGATTGATTTCTTACTTACATTATTTAATTTTTTATTTCTGACTTGTTCTGTGTGTTTTTTGAGAAACAATATCACATGCACCTCTAAATAATATCATGCTGTATACGAAATAGTTTCACAAATATAAACGATTTATTATCTTCCAATTTTGTCTTCTTGTGAAACAATATCACATGTACCTCTAAATAATATCATTAGTCATTGTATACAATATCACAGTTATTTACATGTACAACATACTGCTGAAATATTTTTTTGTGTTCCTTGTTTTGCTTTTTGCAGACTTCTTCAGTTGCGGATGTTGATTGAGAGCTTGAGTACGTGCTGATGAAGTCTATATTACTCGCATATACAATTTTTTTTTGTTGTTAACCAATACAATATCAAAGTAGGAACATTGTTTTTTGTTTTTTTATTCTACATGGCCTTCTATTTTGTATTCTTTTTCGAATTTTTTGTAAAAACCTCAGTATTACTAAGATTTTGCCTTGTGAAGACTTGATTGTAAACAATATCATGTTTACTAAAGAACAATATCACTATTTTCTTATAAATAGTATCAGAGTTCCAGTACTTTTATGAAAGAAAATCAAATTGATTGTGTTTGTCCACCAATAGCGCAGCAATTTAAAAAATAAGTATCACCCAAATAATATCAACCTGTCTCTATAACAATATCAAATCTCATAACAAAAAATATCACATTATTGTGATATTGAGATTTAATCTCTCTAGAATTTTTTAAATTCTGTAACACAATATCACCATGTTTACACAACAATATCAAACTCTAAACAAAAAATATCAAAGTAAAAAGGATATTTAAATCCCTATTCACTTTTATTGTATGTTGCGAAGCAATATCACACCAATCGAAGAAAATTATCACATCACACTTGAGACAATATCACACATTTTTGTGATATTGGGATTTAGTTTCTCTCTAGAATTTTTTAAATTATGTAACACAATATCACCTTGCTTACACAACAATATCAAACTCTAAACCAAAAAATATCAACGAAAAAAGGATACTTAAATCCCTATTTACTTTTATTGTATGTTGAGAAACAATATCACACCAATCAAAGAAAAATATCACATCACACTTAAAACAATATCACACATTGCCAATACTTATATCAGATCCAAAATGGTTAGTCATAACTACTTTTGCAAACTTTAGAATCAATATTCAAAATGTCTACCATTAGATTCATTGTCCTACCAGCTTTACATCCATCTTTTTTTAATTACATCTTCGTGCCAGTAAATCTAATTCTAATACATCACCATTGTTACTTGTCTTAATTGCTTCCTCTACCAACACCTCTTCCCCTGCCTCGATTCTTAGGTTTTGCAACAGTCTTGAATCTTTTGTATCTCTTTATAAGTAGTTCTCCATCATCTTCAACATCTTCTTGGCAATCATTGACCCTATAAACCAAATATGTTATAATTTATATAATTTTTTGTGTGCATCACCATTTTCTACCTTTTTCAATTTTCCAAATAAAACCAAATAAAAGCCAACTAATGTAAAAGTCAGGTTATCGATTTTGTACCTTTTCCGAAGAATGGGTATTTCTGTGTCAATGTTCTGTCTCCCACTACCATCGACCTTTCCTTTTGAAGTAACTTTTACATTTGTTATTACCTCCTTGACAGTTGTTTTCTTCTCAGCAGCTTTCTCCTTGCCCTTTCTGTTACCACACTTCTCTTTTGAAACATCAGTGTTTTTCCTCTTTTGTTTTAATGTCTTCGAGAGTTCCTCCTTTCCTACTACAAACTCTTTAACCTTTTCCATCAAATTTATCGTCTTATGATTTATATCAGCTAAATGCAATGCTGCTGCCATTTCTGCCCAGTAGTAGCGCCTATACACTTTCGCGGTCAAGTCGGCTTCAAACAACTGGCCCTCATACCAAATCATGTGCAACATTAAGAAGTTCCCAGATTCAGTATTGTTTATCTCCTTCTTCTGCCAATCAAAGGTGATGTTGGCAACATCAAACCCTATTATCTCTTCAGCTCTTTCGACCTTCTTCGCTTCTAGGTAGTCACTCATGTCATTAGCCTATAATGTTAAATAAAACCATTACTGATACTTGCACAAACAAATTTATTTTTCCAATGTTAATTTCAGAATTATAAATAAAACATACCACCAAATCTGCAATTTTGTGTGTCTCACCTTCCTCCCAGTCATCGTACTCTGTACTGTCCAGTACTTCAACCGTCTCGGTTTTGAAATTTATACAGACACAAAAATAATGTTCTTTCCGTAACATTGGAATAAAAATGAGATCTGCTGCCAGGTTACAGGGGACCGTGTTCCTTGTAATAAATTTATCCCATGCTGCATAAATCTTGTCTTTATTCCTTTCTTTGTATTCAGTTCCTTCCACTATTGCGTCCTGTTGTGTGTATAAATGTTAAAAAGTCGTATTCGTTTTAAGAGCCAATACATTTTATTGAAAGTGTGAATATATATAAATCAAACTAAAACAAAAGCCTACCATGTGTTGAATTCCAAAAAACATTAAACTTGTATCACATTTTTCGGTGTGCTCAATGTGATTTAGAATTAACGCCCAACATTCAATCACATTGTTATTGACATGCACATTTGGAAGCAATGACAAAATATCCTCTCTAACAAGGTTTTGATTGTCAATGAAGCTGGCAACAACCTCACTGTACCAATCATTAAAACAAATGGTTCATATCAAAAATGAAGAATATTACATACAATATCACACCATACTAAATATAGTATCACATGCCTAATGAAAAAGTATCACAAAACCTAGTAGCACTTAAGCTGGCAAAAACCTAACTGCTTGTTTAAAAAAAAATGTATCACATTCAATAACACCCTACTCTAAATATAGTATCATAGCACAAATGAAAATGTATTAAAAGATTTTAAAAAAAACACACTCTAAGGGGAAACTGTGGTCATCCAATAGGCAGTAATCAATCACTTCTTTCCTCTTGGTCAACATCTTTCCAAACTATGATTTGTTAGCCCTCATAAACTTTGAGACGACCTTCAATTTAGGATCTGCCAAACCACAGTTGTACGTGCTTCCTAGTCCATCTGATTTCCCCTTCCTTCTGCTGCCCACGACACTGGCAGAACCATCTTCTACCATATCT
This sequence comes from Silene latifolia, assembly GCF_048544455.1. NCBI lineage: Eukaryota > Viridiplantae > Streptophyta > Magnoliopsida > Caryophyllales > Caryophyllaceae > Silene > Silene latifolia. Next base: position 48,130,537 of record NC_133536.1, read on the forward strand.
ACATAAATATAGTCTATGTTATTCATTGCATACTGAGTATTAAATAATTAGTAATGTACAAGATAGTGTTAACAAATGTAACCTTTTTTTTTGGTTACGGGCGTCTGAACATTCTTTTTAGAACCTTTTGCTGTCTTGCTTTTTTTTGTTTCCTTTTTGCCTTTCTTTCAACAATTTAGGAAAGAGTGTACGTTTGATGGCATTAAGGTTTTCCGCCTTCCTCAGGACCTCACTCCTTTTTTTTATTTATATCACTCAAGACGAGTGTAGCGGCAATCTCCGCCCTATATAACTCCCACTACTACAAATTTAGGCAACTACAACGCCCCTTTAACAACGATTATTCACGAAAATCACAATAGACGTTGTAGAATGTATGGCGCGAATTTTACTAAAATCAATTACAACGGGTATGGTTATAAAAACCGTTGTTATTATTTTTAACAACGGGTAACACATGCAGAACCGTTGTTAATAATTTGGCGCAAAATTGGCGCAAAGTTAGTGAAAAGTAATCACAACGGTTACTTTTGAAACCCGTTGTTAAAACATATTTGACAACGGGTGTTTTTTACAACCGTTGTTAAAACATATTTCACAACGGTTGTTGTTTAATAACCGTTGTCAATACCTTCCATAGTATAAACCACACAAACAAAGTCTGCTGCGACCACAAAACACAACCCTTAATACACAAACACAAACACAAAGAGACAAACAAACACAAAACACATACACACTCTCTTTCTCTCTTTCTCTATTTCTCTCTTTCTCATCGTCGCTTTATCTTCTCGCCGTCATTGTGATTTCATCGTCTATTACGTTCTGTATTTATCAGGTAAATCTCGCCGTCACTGTTAGTTTCATCGTCATTATTTTCTTTTTCTATTTATTTCTTTTGCATATATGTGTTTTTATCGACCATTATGTTATTTGTTTAAGTATTGTTCGCATAATTAGTTACTAAAACAATGAAGAAGCAAGATGAAGAAGTAAGATAAACATAATTAATATATATATATATATATATATATATATATATTTATAAATACATAAATTAAAAAAAAAAATTACATATGTAAAAATGCAATTCTTATATTTTCATGGAGGATCTTATTGTGCTCTATCGTATCCATCCTCTCCTCCTTGGCTATTTGGAGGTTCCGTTCGCAGATTGCTATATCGTCATATAGCCGCAACTCGCTGCTTTGCTCCGTCAAGCCATCTTCTTTGGCGTGCTTCAGTGCGGATCGAGCTTCCGCAAGGTAGCTCCTGAAACTTTCCTCAATATGGAGGAACCGGCGGATGAAGTTGTTGTTGTTCTCGATCATGGTAAGAGTCTTTAGGATGAAATCATTCATTTTCTTAGAGTTTTTGAGTTTGATTTGAAAGATTAAGTAGAGTTTGTTTTAACGATTAGAGTTTGGAGATGAATATATGAGATAATGGAAATGTTAGTTGAGATATGCAATGTATTTATACTAAGCAATGTGTGGGTTGAGTTAATTGCTTTTTAATTAATATATATGTTAGAAAGTTGTGCCATAATCATCATCATCTCTCTCAATAATGTTGCTTCAAATCCTATTACTAACCCTTCTCATTCCATATTATCCGTTCATATGTACAGTGATGTCAGTAATAATGCATGCATTGGAATTCTAACAGGCCGTAATTATGCATGCATCTAGTAATATTTAATTTAATTTTTTTATTTTTTAAGAACAAACAACAACGGTTATTTACAAACAACCCGTTGTCTTTAGTTATAACAACGGTTTTGTATATTAAAACCCGTTGTTATAACTTTCCCCCCAAAATTGAGTCACACTTTCCACAACGGGTTTTTATACATAAAACCGTGGTTAATAGTTTTAACAACGGTTTCCTTAAGTAAACCAACCGTTGTTAAAACCTTCTACAACGGACGCTTTAACAACGTCCGCTTTTTTATATAACAACGGTTTTTGACCGTTGTTATAGCCTGTATCTGTAGTAGTGTCCCTCTTCTTCTCATTGTCCAGTTCACAACTAAAACACTCACCAACGAAAAACATCATGTGAAACATCATGAATAAGCCACAGTCCAGGTTCAAGTCTTTCGTTTGCCAAGCAAAGGTCACATTTACCAAATCGTAGACCTTTACTTTTAGCCCTCTTTCATAATTTTTATGTTGATGTAATCACCATAGGTACTACCCTGTACATGTTTATAGTAAACAACTAATCAATCTCAAACTTATCTAACAAAATCATTATATCATTAGTTTTTATTTTCAATATAGTACTTACAACAATATGAGCCAGGTGTACATCTTCTTTGTCTTCGAAATCATCATATTTTCTGTTGTCCAAGTAGAACATGATCTCCCTCTTGAAATCAATACAAACGCAGACATAATGCTCTTCATAGAGAAAACGTATGAATAACTATGATTTTCAGAAACAATATCAGAAACAATATCACAATTGACAAGTAACAATATCATGAAATATATTAAATAATATCACATATAAATATGTAATTTAACTTTAACAATATCAGCAGTAACTACCAACAATATCACACAGTATAAAAAACAGGGTCACAGCTAAAAGTAATTTAAATTAAATCTTACCATATCTGAAGTTAAATTCAAAGGTTCGTCATAAACAATTGACCACGTATCCCATGAGACATACACATCTGCCTTAATTCTTGACACTTCATCAACATCATCTTCACCTGCTTTCAAGAGTTTCTCTAGATCACCCTGTTGTTCAAAAGGACATTTTAATTAGTCTCAATGAAACATTTTTAAAGTACCTTATTTAAATAATGATAAACAAACAGTTTTTTTCCATACTGAGTGGGCAAGGTTGTAAAAAATCCTTGTCGGCATGTTGTTGTCCTTTTGCGCCTTTTGAAACTTATTGAGCAATATTGCCAGGACTCAATGACCACTGCTTCTATCATAGTTTCAGGCAGCAAAGACTCAATATCGCACTTTTGTATACAATGGAAAGTTCCAAAGTCGCAGACCACTTATCTGTAAAATTTTGCAAAAAAATTAACATATTAGATTTCCAGATATAATATCACTATTATCATGTAATAATATCACACTGTTTGTAAAAGAATATCACAACTAAAATATTTATTTAATTTTAACGAACAATATCAACACTTAGTTCTAAGAATATCATGTAGTACACACAACAGTATCACAGCTAGTATGGATCATTGTTATAGCTAGTATGGATCAGATTAAGTCATGTCTTAAATATTAAAAAAATAGTTTAATTAGGGACTTACGACTTAGTAATTGTATGATCGTTAAGAAAGCAATAATCCATGACCTCCTTTCGATGCTTCAACACATTCTCAAATAAATGGCTGTTTTTAAACATTGATTCCAAAACAAGCTGAGCATCCTTGTCCGGCAAACCACAGTCCAAAGTACAGCCCAAATTATGAGGTATCATATTTGCTGAAGAAGGTACTTCTTTGCTCGTGTACAACAAATACTCATTGATGATTATCATTCTTGTTTCTGCCAATTGAACATTTGTTACAACCTCCTTCAATTGAGTCACGACACTGTTATCCTCATTCCTTTTCTGTGTCTCTGTTCCATTGCCCTCTGGATGAGCTTTTTCACTATTCAACTCCACTTCACTTTCATCCTCAACATTTTTCTTCACCTCTGTTCCACTTCCCTCCATATGAGCTTTGTCACTATGCAACTCCACTTCAATTTCATCCTCGACAGCGCCCATTTCTCCCAAACCAACATTTGAAACACCCTCTTTTAACAGTGTTGCCACATTGGTATTCTCATTAGTTTTATCAGCCTCTTCATCAATGCCTTTCTTATTTGTTGTATCAGCATTACTATTTATCCCCTCATCAACAACCCCTGTTACTCCTAAACCAACTTTTGAAATTAATTCATCCAAATTTGAATCCATATAATTACCCTGCTCATCATGTTGGCCTCCTTCATTATCACTGTTCAATTTTGTAACATCATTATTTTCTTCATCTTGTTGGTTATTATTGCACTCCAAATCATCATCACTGAGTAGTTCTTTATCCGTACATCCACCATATACCATGTTCAACTCTTTGTACTGCATCTTCAACAACTCAGTCCATACATCAAACGTTGGCAGCCCTTGTTTTTCCTTCTGCTTTTCATATGACGTGGCTATGGCGTAGTCCATAAACTTGTGAAAGCTTTGATCTTTAAGGAAAGGCTGTGTTGGGGATATGGGAGGAGCTGCACCTTGATTTGTTGTTGTAAATTTATCATTATTACAAGCCTCTTTGTAACCACCGTCTTCTTCAGCAGCATCTTCTTCAACAACATCTTGTTCAGCAATATCTTCTTCAGCGACGGCTTCATTATCACTGTCTTTCCTGGCATCATCTTGTGTAGATGTACTTGGTTCATCCATTGGATTTCACGGTTTCATATTGATGAGCTCCCTCATGTTATGTACATATCTTGAATAGAACAATTCATTGTCCCTCTTCATGCGTAGATAAATTTCATGAGCACTCTGCCAAATGACATAGTCAATAAAATATCAGAAGCCATTTTAAAAATTAGGCCATGACAAAAAATATATCACAAGTAGTAAAATAAAATATTAGAAGCCATTTAAAAAATAGGCAGTTTGTTATTACATTGTTGTTAACAAGAGTTATTATCCATCTGCAGTATTTGTGATTTTATTAAATGATATCACTTTAAGTAAGCAACAATATCACACTTTATAGAAAACAGTATCAAAGCAAAAGTGGTTTTCAAAAACCTTATCCAGGTTTGTTCTTTTGACAAGGAATATCACAACAGTTAAAGAATAATATCATAATATAAGCAACATAATATCACAGTTTTTCAGTAACACAATATTAAAAACTCCAAGAAACAAGCAAGGCATTATTCCTTACATCCATTGCTCTTGCTCTAATCTGTTTGTCAGTTTCAACACCGGCAGGTAATTTAACCATCATGTACCCCTGTTTTGTTTCCGTTCCAGCATCAGATTCATGATCAGAGCTCTGCGTTAGTCTCAACTCTGTTTCTTCTGAAAAATACATATGTTAGTTTTTGAAACCATTTTTAAAGTTATTTACATTCAAAATAAATCAAAGAGGGATTGTTTTTTACCTTATTGTTGTTGGCAGATTGGGTACTCAATCTTGGATACTGGTGCATTTCCCAACGATTTTGTACTCTTCTCATCATCAACCCTCTTCGACAGTGATTCATCATCCCAATGCTTGATAAGGGGTAGAGTGTGTGGCAAAATATCTTCCTTAAAATTAAATCTATGGAAATACGCTATCATAAGAACTATTATACACCCAGTTATAGTAGACCTTGAAAGTTGTTTGCACACACTAATACTATCAACCATCTCTTTAAAGACATAAGCACACCAGTCGTAGTTTCTTATGTTACTGACATTCACAACAGCCTTAACCAGTTTCAGATCAAGAGTTTTATTAGAAGATAGTGCAAGGAAAACAGACATGTTGTACATTACGAACAGCCTCTTAAAGTCATCATCAGCATTATTACAAGCCATCAACCAGTCATGCACTTGTTTCACCATAATTGGAGCAGAAGTACTCTCTAACCCAAACTTCACCCTCCATGCATTTTTCAACTTGTTGTTCTCCACAGCAGTTTTAGTTCCTGGGATTACGAGCTCTAAAGGTTCACCTCCTCTAGGAAGTTGAAAGATGTCGTGGACGTCATGTTTTGTCAATATAAAATCCCACTTCTTGGTTTTAAACATATTGCACGTACAGTCAAACGCCTTTAAAAATAAGTTCATAAATCCATGTGGTATTTGTGTTAACTTCAGCTCTAACAAACCACCAAACCCTATCTCCCTCACAGCCTATTTTGTTCTATATTTAGGTTGTTAATCAGCTCAACCAATTTTTTTGGCCTACACTTCGTCTGCAATGCATGTGCCTTCTTCTTTTTTACCTCAGGTTGCTCTACAAGTTCATTTTGTATCACCTGTTCTATTTCCTGGTTCCCTTCCTTTGACTTCTTCGTTGATCTTTGTTCAACTCCATCGTTTGTTGCTAGAGGCATCTTTTTTGCAGTGTTTTTATTATACTTCTGTGAAACAACCAAGTCCATTTTGGCTGAAGATGAGTATCTGCATTTAAATATAGCACAATATTAGAATTATTAACAATCAATATCACAACTATTTTGTAAAATTATCAACACACATTTACATAATCAATAGTTAACAAAAATTCATGATAATCCAGTATGACAAATCTAAAAATTATACTAAAAACCGCAGAAATTGAAGAAAATGAGTAACGATTGTACCTCAACTATGTTTGTCAGAATTATACTAAAAATTACAGAAACTATGATGTGCAAGTGCAAGTATATTATATCATACAAACAACAATATCAAAATTATGATGTGCAAGTGCAAGTATCTTGACGTTCAATACCACATCCAAAAGAGTATCACAGTTCTTATTGGTATCACATGAATGTGAATTGAACTTTGATCACTAACTGTCAAAATTATGAAACCGCATCACTGTATCATCAAACAACTTCAATTCTATATTATGAGACTGTAATTTTTAAGTCTTACGCAATATGAATCCCTAATTTTCATAATTAAACAATGTCAAACCCTAAAATCGCAATCAGACAACATTAAACCCTATTTTTCCCGATTAAAACAAGTAAAACATCTAGTAAACAACTACATTGATAATTAATCGTTTAAAATCGTCAAGTACATCATAGTACTGTACATTCAAGTGCTGTATACGCAATTAAATTCGTGTAATTCAATGTACATACTATAATGTTGAACAATATCAACATGTATACACAATTCAATACTACATAAGATGAATAAAAACCGCAGAAATTGAAGAAAATGAGTAACGATTGTACCTCAACTATGTTTGTCAGAATTATACTAAAAATTGCAGAAATCTATTGACCGAACAATGCTAGATTATTGATATTCAGTTGGAATCGTCTTGAATTTTGGATGTTCTTCCGGTTTTCAGTGAGATTTTTAGAGAGATTTTTTGATTTTACTTGTTTTGAATTTTTTTACCTAAATTTAAACTTTTAGAGAGAGAATGAAAAGTGAAAAATCAACTGCTGAACGGTTTTTGTTTGTGAAATATAGGCGTGATATTGTGTCGTATATCGTCTGATATAAATTTGGCCTCACGGGACTCAAAAATATAGGTGGACTCACCGGATCCCTCTCTCTCTCTCTCTCTCTCTCTCTCTCTATATATATATATATATATATATATATATATATATATATATATATATATATATATATATATATATATATATATATATATATATATATATATATATATAGTGTCAAGTTCTTCTAAGTCCCTTTTTTTTTTTGAGTCCATAAGTCCCTCCCACAACCATTGGATCATGCATGGTGGAAGGTTGAGATTGAAAGCAAAAAACACACTTAACACTAATGAATTCACTTCTCTCTCTAGTTTTAATTATACATTCACTAATTCATTATCATTCACAATTAACACCATATTTTGTCTTATACTTCAAAGTTTATGAAAATTTTGTTAAAATTTTTCCTGTTTCGTTTTTTTTTTTTCGTTTTTTTTTTCGAGACAAGTTTTCGACTGTTTCGTTTTTTTTTTTTCGAGACAAGTTTTCGACATTTTAGGATTTTAATTCTAACGGCAAAAAGTGTAATTCTAACGGCAAAAAGTGTAATTTTAAGAAATATTTTCGAGAATTTAGCGTTTTACAAGTTTAATTTTAACGAATAATATTTTGAATTTTTGTCATTTTATCACAAGTTATTGAAATTTAGCATTTTACGAGTGTTATTTTAATGACAAAAAGTGTTATTTTAGTCCAGGTAAGTGTAATTTCAGTCCAATGAGATTGTTATTTTTAGTCAAGGAGAATGTAATTTTAGTCCGGAAAAGTGTAATTTTAGTCCGAGGAAAAGTATAATTTCAGTCCATAGTCCATTGAGAGTGTAACATTAGTCCAATGAGAATATGAGAATATGACCAAGTCCATTGAGAGTGTAACATTAGTCCAATAGAGGTAAGTGTAATTCTAACAGAAAATAGTGTAATTCTAACAACAAAAAGTGTAATTCTAACAACAAAAAGTGTAATTTTAGCCGAAAAAAGTGTTATTCTAACTAAAAAAAATGTAATTCTAACAACAAAAAGTGTAATTCTAACAACAAAAAGTGTAATTTTAGCCGAAAAAAAAGTGTTATTCTAGCTAAAAAAAGTGTAATTTAAAAAAAAAAGTGTAATTCTAGCCGAAAAATCTAGCAAAAAAAAGTGTAATTTTAACAGAAAAAAGTGTAATTCTAACAACAAAAAGTGTAATTTTAGCCGAAAAAAGTGTTATTCTAGCAAAAAAAAGTGTAATTTTAACAGAAAAAAGTGTAATTCTAACAACAAAAAGTGTAATTTTAGCCGAAAAAAGTGTTATTCTAGCAAAAAAAAGTATAAATTTAACATAAAAAAGTGTAATTTTAATGGAGGAAAGTGTGATTTTAAAAGAAAAAGGTATAATTTTAACAGAACAAAATGTAATTTTAATGAAGAAAAGTGTAATTTTAACAGAAAAAAAGTGTAATTCTAACAGAAAAAAGTGTAATTCTAACAACAAAAAGTGTAATTTTAGCCGAAAAAAATGTTATTCTAGCCGAAAAAAGTTACAAGACTAAAAAATTTAGTGAAAAGAGTTAAAAAATGAGATCTCACAAAATATAAATAAGATCTAGGAAAAAATATAAAGGAAATTTGAAAGAAATATGTACAACAAGACTAATGTGGAGTAAATACACAAAAAAAAAGAAAAAAGACAAGATTTGGTACAACAAGACTAATGTGGAATAAATACAAAAAAAAAAAAAAAAAAAAAAAAAAAAAAAAAAATACAAAATTTGACTACACATGACACCAACCGCGTGTAACACAACAAACAGGAAGTATTTTGGAGACACAAAACAAAAACACAACAGAACACCCAAACTCTATCTTCTAGACACAAAACAAAAACCCATCCCACTACCACCACCTCCACCACGACAGCCACAACACCACCAAACACCTCCAGATCTGGAAAAAAATAGAAGAAAAGGAGAAGAGGAAATGCGTGGTGTCAGCAGCCGCGCGGCAGAGGAGGAGGAAGGAGGTCGCGGTTGTTTGTGTGTGCGGTGGTGGACGTGTGATGTTGGGGTCGTGGGTCGTCGGTGGTGGTGGTGAGGCAGGGGAGGAGAGGTGCGTGGTGGTGTTGTTGTCGCGGTGGGGTGTGGGGGTGTGCGGCTGTGTGGGGGAAGGAAGGAGAGGAGGTGTGCGGTGGTGGCTGTGGGGCGTGGGGTGTGCGGCGGTGTGGTGGGCTGTGGGGTGTGTGGGGTGTGCGGGCTGTGGTTGTGTGGTGGTGTGACGGGAGGCGGTGGTACGGTGGTTGGGTTGGAGAGAAAAGGGGGGGAAAATTTTTGATTTTTTTGTTTTTGAATTTGTTTGGTTTTCTGAGAGGAGAGGTTTTTGAGAGATAAAAAATGAGTGAAATTATGAGATATGAGAGAGAAGTAGTGTTTGGAAAAGTATATATATTAAATTAGTAGTTAATTAGGAAGAGTTAGTGATTAATTAGTATAGGTAGTGAGAGAGTGGGTTTAATGAGCTTTAATCCCCTACTTTTTGCTTTCAATCTCAACCCTCCATCTTCCTCATCTAATGGCTCTAAAGGGAACTTATGGACTCAAATGTAAGAGGTGGACTTAGATGATCTTATTACTATATATATATATATATATATATATATATATGGGATCTGGGTTGAAACACTGTGGATGCGCCACGTGTCTTATACAACCTTAAAGACAAGCATTAATTACAGCTAATCATTTAATATAAACATAATAAATGCTGTATAAATTCCAACAACATATTAATTATAATTTAATAAATTTTATTATAAAAATAAATTAAATAATTACGATGATTTGATTCTAAATTTAGTAAAAAAATATTTTGATAAAAATTCTAAAAAGTAAATAATTACATTCATTGCAAAAAATGCTTTCAATTGAGTATAGTTTTGATTATATTAATTGAGATATTTTTATGTAGAGATGATTAAAGTGAGTAACTTACAATGTTTTACATTTACGTAAAAAAATATTTTGAGAAAGTTATAAAACTTAGACCATTGTATTTACTAAAAATGGAAATTAACGAAAGCTACTAGGAGAAAAGTTTTTATAGTGTGGGACTGAAAAATTTGTATTGTGAGAAATTGAATAAAAATAGAATATATATAAGATTTTGAGAGGTTTAAATAGTGTGATAAAGAGTATGTATGTACACAGTGATCACGAGTGCATTTGAATAATCAAAATAAAAGTAATGATTATTAACTAATATAGTATTATAAACGACATGAAAAGTAGAAAACAAATTACATTTTCCCTTAATATATTCAACTAAATGTGTATACGTCAAGTATAAAATATTGATTATGACTAACTAAATACTCCATCGGTCCCGATCATTTGTCGTCTTTTGGTTTTGCCAAAAGACCAAAGAAAGAGGAGATGAACAAATACGAAATGACATGTGGATCAAATTGACTGTGAATGACCAAATTGTTAAACAAATGCATTTCTAAAATAGAAAGGACAACAATTGCCTGAAACACCTCAAAATGGAAAAGGACAACAAATGACCGGGATAGAGGGAGTATTACTTTTAGTTAAATATTTCATATGTTATCTTTTAAATACTTTGAAGCTAAACCTCAAAAAATAATATTTGAGAAAGTTCAATCTATTTTATTATCAGGTAAACTCTTAAATATCGTTATATATAGCTGTTAAAAAAACAAAGGGTGCAAATTTCTTATAGATATGTTTGACACATAACTCATGCAAGACACGATCAAAACATTTGAATAGTATGAGTTTGGATCATATATGTTTGATGCAAAAATATCACAAAATATATATAAAAAATTAAAAATTGTATAAAATTATATTCACAACATATTGAACAAATATTAATTGATTCGGAACATGACATATCATGAAATGATATAATTTGAGAACTTAATGTTGATTGTTGCATTATTCGAATAAATTTTATTTTAATTAATATGATATTTGATCAGTCACAAATTTATTTATAAAACCGTGATCATGCATAATTAACTATCACTTATTAGTTTTAATTAAAATTACATGTATTTTATTTTAAAATATTGTACTTAAACATAAAAAAAATTAAATTTAAGAAAATTAATTTATTTTTATTTATAAGCATAAAAATATTAAAGGTCATACAACAACAACAACAACAACAACAACAACAACAACATCAGAGCCTTAATCCCAAAATGATTTGGGGTCGGCTGACATGAATCATCCTTTAGAACCGTCTATGGGTGAACACACCTCAAAAAGCGAATAGAAAAGGGAAAATGAAAAACAAAAGGAAGAGCGAAAATGTAATGGAAAGTCAAGGTAAACTTACAGGTTTTAAAATCGAATTCCGAATTTCTTTTATAAAAACTTAAAATTTAAATCGAGAGAAAAGATTAAAACGATTTTGAAAAGCGAAATAAAATTAAGGATCCGGAATGCCTTAAAAGTAAACCAAGTAAAATATATAAGAAAGTGGTTGGTAAAAAAAAGTGTAATAAAGGAGAGAAGAACAAAAAAATTTAATTTTTAAATTAAGTAAAAACACTAAATATGTCAAAAAAGATATCAAACACTAAAAATCCACATGTATCCTTTCCCTCCATTGTGCCCTCTCCGCACCATACTCTCCTCAAGCCTCAGAAATCTCATATCTTGCTCTATCACTCTCAACCATGTCTGACACGGTCTTCCTCTACCTCTAGGGACCTTTTATGTTCTCAAAGTCTCTAGCCTCCTAACTGGTGCGTCCATAGTCTCCTTTTCACATGGCCAAATCATCTTAGTCGGTTTTCCTTCATCTTGTCCTCTATTGGCGCCACTTTTACCTTTTCCCTAATCACCTCATTCCTTAATCGATATTTCCTTGTATCTCCGCACATTCTCAACACACGCATCTCCGCCACACTCATCTTTTGAATGTGACAATGTTTCACGGCCCAACACTCGGAACCGTAAAGTAAGGCAAGCCTAATTGTCGTGCGATAAAATTTTCCCTTTAATCTTTGGGGCATATCTTTATCGCATAAAAACTCTGAAGCACTCTTCCATTTCAACCATCCCGCTTTAATTCTGTGAGCCACATCTCCGTCTAACTCTCCATCTTTTTTAACAATAGATCCTAGATATCTGAAGAAATCTGAAGAAATCTGACCCCTCAACAACATTCCCATCGAAAATAATACTCCCCGCCTCTGTCGATCTCAGCCCCGCCACTTTAGTGAACTGACACCTCAAATACTCAGTCTTACTCCTGCTCAGCCTAAACCCACGAGTCTCTAAAGTCTGCCTCCACACTTCCAACTTTCTCTCCACCCCTTCTTTTGTCTCATCAATCAACACAATATCATCAGCAAACATCATAAACCAAGAGATGTCGTCCTGAATATCCCTTGTCAACTCATCGATAACTATAGCAAAAATATTAAAGTTCATATATGAATTATATTCTTTTCTTTAATTAAAATAATAAAATTTTACAACAAGCCGCGCGAAGTGCGGGATACTACCTAGTATATTATATTCCTGTTATGTGTAGACCTGGAAAACGGGTCAATCGGGTTGGTCCAGTTTGGGTATCTCATTGATTTCGAGTTAATTCGGGTCAGGTCGGCTTGTGTTCGGATCTGGTCATTTTCGGGTCAATGAATAAGAGGGAAAAAAAATCATTTCAAGTATTTTCGATTCAATTAGAGTTATGTTTCGTCAGTTCATTTAAGTCTTTGGTGGTTTCGGATCAGGTCATTTTCGGGTCGGGTCAGTTACGAGTCAAAGAAAGCTCGGGTCATGTTCGGGTCAGACCGGGTTAATTCGGGTTCAGGTGATGTACTTCGGGTCAATTTCGAATTTGGGGTCAGCCTTTTGGACCAGGTCAATCTGGTCGGGTTGCTTTTGCCAAGTCTAATTATATGGAGTATGTTATGGGGGAATTGAGGAAGAGGTGATTTGGGGGAATTGGAGAAGCCTAAAGAGGTGAGTGAATATGGAGTATGTTATGTTTGGGTAAAGTTACTGGATGTAAGTAAGTGGGGGTAATATGGGTATTCCGGGTAAATTTTTCATTAAGGAGTCGAAAAATGAGTAGTGGTTCAAATATACGGTGGTGAATTGGGAGTATATGTAAACGTTTGAGGGTTATTTGTAAAAATAAAATATATGATGATTATTTGTAAAAATACGCAAATACTAGTGGTTATTTGTAATTTATCCATAATATTATGCTCCGTACTCTTCATACAACAATCTTATATAAGATGGTTTTGCAAAAGCTCACTAAGACCATCCCCAAGTAAGGTCATGAGGAAAGTCATGACCTTGTTGGGTCACCCTAATCATCAATTAATTGGGAAATTAGCATGATCCTTTGGCAAAGAAGATCAGTTGAAGGTCAGTTGGTGACCCTTAATTGATATTGTTGACCCGGTTGGCGACCTCTTGGGTGTCAGTGTTACCTGAAAAAAACCAACAAAACAGTCAGTAGAACAAAACATTAGTAATGGGACAAACCAACTTAACAATTGATGAAAAGGATGAAATAGCTCATTTTTTGTTGGCTAACTCAGCCAAAGGTGTCCCTTTTAAGGGAAAAATTTCTAAAGCGGCAGCCAAATGGTCCGTCACTCGGAAGACGATTTAGTTATGGTGGAGTAGAGCGAAAGAGAAGATCTTAGCAGAGAAAGCAATCCACTTACCATCACATCGGTTGGGCAACTCAAATAAACCAAAAGTGCCTATCAATATTGAGATGATAAAGAGCTTGCTATTCAAGAACCATTCATCAATTCATAAAATAGCAAAAAAAACTGAAAGTTGGAGATGGTACGGTCCAATGCTGGGTCGAAAAAGGTGAATGAAAAAGACATAGCAACCCAATACACCCAGCCTTGACAGATTCAAACAAAATGCAAAGGCTTTTGTTTTCACTTGCCTCAATTTATGTAGACATTGGTCAAAATCTCATCAAATTCAAAGATATGTCATGTCAAATTCACATTGACGAGAAGTGGTTTTACCTAGCAACAACGACGGATACTTACTACATTGTTCCAGGTGAAGAGGAACCATATCATTCATGCCAATCAAAGAGATACATAACCAAAGTCATGTTCATGTGTGCTGTGGCCAGGCCAGTTTATGGAGAAAATGGTGACCTTCTTTTTGATGGGAAAATAGGAGTATGGCCTTTCATTGAACATGTGCTAGCAGCAAGGAATTCAAAACATAGGGAGGCAGGCACAATAGTGACAAAGGCAGTTGAATCCATTACAAGATAAGTTATAAAAGATTATATCATTCAGAAAATAATTCCAACAATCAAGGCAAAGTGGCCTGCTAATGCAAGTAAGATCATATTCATTCAACAAGATAATGCAAGACCATGTATTCCTGACCTTGACCCAGATTTTAGGGTTGCTGCCACCTCAGATGGTTTTGATATTCACCTAGTTTTTCAACCACCTAATAATCCTGATTTGAACATAAATGATTTAGGATTTTTTAGGTCTTTACAAACACTTCAGAATGATGAAGTTGCTTCTACAGTTGATGAATTAGTGAATAATGTTATGACAGCTTTTATAGATCATGAATCAATGAAGTTGAACTTCAATTATCTTACTCTACAATCAGTCATTGTGGAAATCATGAATTGTAGGAGACACAATGACTTCAAGATTCCTCATATGAGCAAGGAGTCACTATTGAGACAGGGAATACTCCCAACAAATCTCACAGTTGATGCAAATTTAGCGAGGGATTGTTTAGAATATTTGGATGCAAATGAGTATGGCAGTGCTCTGAATGAGCTAAGAGAGGGAGTAGCTCAATTATTTACAGTACAGGAAAATCATCCAGGGAAGGGTAGATGCTTCGAATGATTGAGGCAGCAGAAGTGGGTGATGTAGGGGATATGGTTTAGTTTGATGTTTAGGTAGGAAACATTATCAGAACAATTGTTAGATTGTTCTGCATGTCAACTACCTAAACATTTTAGTCAATGATTAGTGGGTTTAATTTTGGGTTAATGGAATCATATGTTATCATGTGTAATGAAATCCAATAATGTTTTACTTATTCACATGAAATGTTAAGACTTTTACTTTAGTTCAATTAATGTTCAATTGGCTACTTGGTGATTGAATATAGTCATTCATCATTCAGAACATCATACAGACAATACCACATCATTGTTGACAGCATCAACTTAAGCTTTCAGGGACTAAGACCCTCTCATCATTGAGCTTAAATTTGTTCATTTAATGCCTCCTAAACCAATCTAAGATTGGGGTGGCATAAAGTATACATTTATACATTGGGTTAAGACACTAGTTAGTCCAAGTAAGACCCTCACAGAATGTTTCATTAGGTCACAAAAGAAGTTCTCAGGGAGTAAGAACCCTATAATCATTCAGCTTACAAATGCTTCTAGTTCATGCCTCCTTAACCAATCTAAGATTTGGGACTGGTCATTATATGCATCCAAAAGTAAGATTGGGGTGGCATTATATGATCAACATTTTGCCTCCTTAACCAACCTAAGTTTTGGTTCCATAACAATGATGATTTGAATATGGGTAATACAGAATTAAACAACATCAAATACCCTCAAAGTGTTCATCATTGGGTGACACCACATGGACCAACAGAAAAGAGAATCTAACAGCAATATTTTGCCAGATGAATAAATTACGCAGAGACACAGAAGATGTCATGGAAAACAGAGAAGAGAAAAACATTGAGACTATTGAATTTGTGTGCAAAACAGAGTGAACACAGTAGATGTCATGAACACATCACTAGTTGAATTTAACACAATGACTATTAAATTAAAACAGAGTGAACACAGAAGATGTCATGAACATAGAAGATGTCATGAACACAGCAAGACAAACACGGTTGAATTTAACATAATGACTATTAAATTAAAACATGAACACAGCAAGACAAACACAGTGACACAACAACATAAAAATGAACACATGATTTCACAGTTGAATTTTAAGATTTGTGGATATAAGTAAGAATTCAACAGATAACACACCGAGCATGATTTCACAGTTGAAAATTAAAATATGAGTTCACAGTTGATTTCAAATGAGATCACTGATGAAAATTTCACAGATTTCACAAAACCTAACAACCTACATAACACAATTGATAACACAAGGAGATAACAACCATACAATAAATGAACTAGAAACAATTACAGTCAGAGATTAAGAAATTAACCTCCCTTTTACCACATTTCATCTTTTCTAAGCACCTAACATAAAAATTGTTGAACTTCTTTGATTTTGGTGACAAATCAACAGAATAAACGACTTCCTCAGTGACAAAGACGGGAATACCTTCAAAACAAAAGGGGGACTGTATCAGTCAATATACTTTGAAGGTAAAAACTCTAATTTTTCTACTTAAAACAATAAATAAAACATAAAACAACATTTAAAGGACTAGTTTTTCACATTTACCTTTCTTTCCCTCCTCTTTTCCTCCTCTTTTCCTCCTTTATTTTCCTCTTCTTTTCTAAGAAATTCGCACAAAATTTGTTGAACTTCTTATAACATGGTGACAAATCACCAAACTTACCAGTTTTTCAGAAAATCCCCCCCCATCAAAACATGCATCAACATCAACATTTGTACCAATTTTCTCACAATAATCAGAGACATCCTCAGTGATAGAATCAGGAACGATTATATTTGACTCAGCATATAAAGCCGAGGTAGCCTCAGTATCATCGTCAACATCAGAATTTAAAAGTGATCCATAACCAGAATAAGAATCAGGGACAACATGCCCAACACCGGGTATGAATAACAAATGCTCTACAGAATCATGGTAAGATGAAGCTTTAATATTGTTCTTGATGGAACAAGATTGAGACTCAGGACAAATTTGGGGCTTATTAAATGACATAATCGCAGAATAATGAGATTCAGAATTGATGACTTACAGATGTAGTATGAAGAAAGGTGGGAGTTAGATCCAGAGAGGGGTAGAGAAGGAGGAGAAAGAGAACGACAGATGATTAGGATGATTAGGGTTTGTGGAGAACGACAGATGATTTTAATCAGATAGAAGAGAGAGGGAGAAGTATCGAGAAAATGGGAGATGGTTAGGATGATTATGGTTTTTTGGAGGGAAAGATTAATGGGTAAGTGGGTATAGTTATTGGGTTTAATTGGGTTAAATGTTGGGTTGATGTAGATGATTAATGAGTTAAGTGGGTTTAATGTTGGGTTGGTGTGTGGGCCACAAGTTGGTATTTATGTAAATATAAGGAGAAAATATGGGTATTACTGTCAATTTATAGTCCATTTATAGTATGTTACCTTTGGATTGGTACAAACACTTTAGGCAAGTGTTACCTTTGAATTGGTGCGGAGGGAGTATAATATATAATGAGTTTTTCTAATGTGTGCCATTAGAAAAGAGGGTCGATTTTAATCGTCGACGTTTAAGTAACTATCGTCGACGTTTTCATTCCAAAAGACGATAATATCCTTTGCACATTTACACTCATTCTCTCTCTAAACAATTTTCTCTTAAATTCTACTAAAACCAACTACATTTCGATCTCCCATCTCCATTAAACCAATAAAAAAAAGTTAGAAATTAACGCACATCGACTAAAAAACTTAGATAATTTAAGAAAATCGACAAATAAACGTATTAAACACGGTTTTTAAAAAAAAAAAGTGAACTAGCCATGGACTAAATGTTGAGATTCAACAATCGACCATGGACCAAACGTGGAGACTCAACGTTCGACCATGGAGGAATGTTGAATCCCAACGTTACTCCATGGTGCCACGTTGAGTTTCAAAGTTTGGCCATGGTGAACGTTTTTTTGACGTTAGCCTATGGCAGCCACATTGATATTCAACGTTTCACCATGGCATCCACGTTGAGTTCCAATGTTGCTCCATGGTCAGCCAATCCAACAATCCTTCCACAAACCCAACCGAAAACGAAATACATCAATTAATCTAACTACAAACAACTATTAAAGTCGGGCTATTAAAGTTATTTAAGTTAATTTTACAATAAAACTAATTACTAAACTAATTTAAACAAAATAAAAACAAAAGAAAAGTCACTAACCTTTTGGTTTTGGACGGCGGTTGGTGGCGTTGTGGTGGCGGCGCAGCTGTGGTAGCAGCGTTGTGGCAGTGGTGGTGGCGTGGGATGGTGGTTGAGGAAGGTTTGGGGGTTGAGTTTTTTGGGTTTTTCAATTAGAGGAGTTGGTGAGATGTGGTGAAGGGCGTTGTCGTCTTTTGCAATGAAAACGTCGATGATAGTTACTAATACGTCGACGATGTTTGCAAACTAGGTTAAAAAAACCCATATATAATTGGTGAGGCACTGAGGCTCCGTAGTCCGTATGGCCTATGGAGAGAATCTTACGTAGTATGTACGGAGTAATAAGTTTAGCTAGCTTATTAGCTTAACAATAAGTCTCCCTTGTGATAGATATATCTGTTACAAGTATTTCCCACATGGATAGATAAGACAACAATTAAAGTGCATAGGGAATCACAAATGATTTGTCTTATTAAGTCATGTGGGTTTTACTTAACCCGTCACAAGTTTGTGACGGATATCGACCGTCACAAATGAGAATTTGTGTTAGCTTAATAAGCTGGATTAATCTCATATGGCCGATCTTTTTTTATTAGGTCACTATATGACCTATCTTATATACTACCTCTGTTTTTCTAATGTATGTCATTCTCACTTTTCAAGACACTTACTTTTTCTACAATATCTTAATTATAAAAAAAAATCATGAAATGTATACATACGATACTCATATGAAAGCCCTTTTCATAAGGAATTCTATGGTATAATTTTTAAGCTTTTACTACAATACTAGTATAGATCCCGCGCAATGAATGCGCGGTATTTATAAAGTTTTTAATTTCTAGTTTATTACTTATTCATTCAAATTTATACCTTAATATTTTAATATTCCACCTCATTATATTTTGATATAAGAAAAAAATTAAACTACAAAACTAATAAAAAAAATTTGAGTATGTCATGAATTTTTTTTAATCTCAAAATTAATGATTTCATTTTATAACTTGTCTTAAATTATCTTAATGAATTTTTTTCACGAAGCTAATAATATTAGTTTATTTCATTTTATTGTTTTATATATTGTAAGTATGTATCAAGTTATTTTCTAAGAAAAAATAGCAATTTTTTATTTTATAATTTTATACCTCTTTTATTTTATTTTGATTAATCATTATAATTATAATTTAGACTTTAATGAAAAAACCCATGATTTAAAAGAAAGATAATAATTTAATGGAAAAATCTCAATCTTTCCTTATATAAGTATTTGGAGTTAGACCTGGCAAACAGATCAGGTCGTGTCGTGTTCGTGTTCGTGTCAACTTTAAACGGGTCATCACTACCCCAACCCTAACCCCACCCAATTACATAAACGGGTCATTTGTCTCAACCCTAACCCAACCCATTTAATTTTTCTATAACCCAACCCGACCTGTTTAACCCATTTATCTTTTAGCAGGTCATGTTTAACCCATTTATCTTTTAGCGGGTCATTTTTAACCTGCTTAACCCGTTTAACCCAATAAACCAATAAAATAAACTAAGCTTTATAAGCCTAATATCTTAAAAATGAGGAATGAAAATACTTATTGTTAAATTGTTTGGTTTGATTATTGATTCAACCCAAATATATCATGACACTTTTAAATAAGCGGGTTATTCGTGTCGTGTTCGTGTGCAAATAGCTCAACCCTAACCCGACCCATTTAAATTTCATGTCGTGTCCGTGTCAACCCAATTACTTAAATGGGTCACAATGTCTTGACCCTAACCCGCTAACTTCGTGTCGGGTTCGTGTCGTGTTTTCGGGTCGTGTCAATAATTGCCACCTCTATTTGGAGTTTGGAGGGAAAATTTTTGAGAATTTTTATTCTTAGTAGTAAGGGAGATTTTTGTAAAAATTAAAGTTAAAGAGTCGAGTAGGTCTCCTGAGAGACGGTCTTTCAATAAATTTATTGAGAGATTATTTTACAATTTAAGAAAAAGTGGTGCTAAAGATAATAAAATAGGTACAAATCATGATTAAAGATAAAATGGGTACGACATTACTGATTACTATGTTACGATCAACAACAAAAGGGTCACAAAATATATAAATAAAAGCGTACAGAAAACCGGTATCTCAATAACTTATTGAAATACCATCTCTCCGAAGTTTTAATTATAGGAAATATCGGTATACTTCCTCTATAAATTTTCGGATTATAACGAAACATTAATAATGAAATTTCTAGTCATAAACGAAATTGCATAAACAAAAGGAATAGAGATTTAGAATTAACCTTTAGTCCTAGCAAATTCGGCCTAAGAACAATATCGAAATCGATATTCTCCTAATCGTTGCACCCCAAATGTGATGAGAAATGCCTCTCTTCTTTGCTAGAATAGATCCCTAATTTTCTTATGAATTTTTAGGGTTTTAGTTTTTTTGTGTGATGAGTGAATTAGGTCAAGAATAATTAGAGAAAATGATCTCCCTATTTCTCTCTTTAAAACCGTGTAAAGGAGAAAATAAGGGAAGATTTTTTTCCCTCTTATTCGGTTTTGACCGAGTGACCCTAACAACCAAAACAAATAAGGATATAATCTTCTTATTTTTGGTTGTTTTCTAATTGTATATTATGTGTATTATTTATCAATTGTCATATATATCGACATTTATTAATAAGTCCACTTATAACAGTTTGCAGTCGATTTATCAATACCAGTCTGTCAACATTTATTATGACAATATTGTATAATATATACATTAACTATAAATATCGCATATTTATAATTTGCTTATTAAATATAACCGTTTATGTTTAATTACGAATTAATATCTTAATTCGTTTAAGCTAACATTATATACAATAATTAAATATAACAGTTTATATTCAATTTACGAATTAACAGTTAATTCGTCTTAGCTAATATTATTTAATTGTATTAAATAATCGTCTCATCATCACATTGACTAACTGTTTAGTCAAATACGTGGACTAACCTTTTAGTCATTTAAGGCATCAATGTGATTATATTTTCATACAATCACATGTCTCAAACACATCCTTTAGGTGTGACTTTTAGGGACCAGTTGATCACCACCATCAGTATGATAATAACGTCAAACTTCTAGCAAGCCAACCTTTATTAAGTAAACGTTAATCAACTGATAAAATACTAAGTATACCCTTGTGAACCTATAAGAGATTTATATATGTTATCACACTAACTGTGGAGGACACTAGCTAGCTCCAACATTAATGTTATTGTAAACATAGTAGAATTTCCTTGAATTTACAAGTAGTCTGTTGGAATGTCCCCGACAATAATGCGATCACAATTGTCGATCATGATGATCACATATTTAAATCTCATATTTAAGAATACAAGAAGGAATGTAATACTTTACAGTCAACTGGTCCACACATATCGGTAATGATTGGCTGACTAGAGTTTGACATTACTGTCGTACAACGATGGTGATCAGTTGATACCCCGAGGTCATACCTATAGGGTAATACTCTTAATTGATCATTTAATTAATCGTATGCCGATACGAGTTAATTAAATTGCTTAAAATTGACGGATGATTTTGTGAGTAAAATTAACGTGTCTCATTGTAATTCGATTAAATAAGATACGGTCTAAGTAATCGAATTGTTTTATTAAATAGATTAATTTATTGTTTACGAAACAATTTAAACAGATTGAATAATTTATTATAAATACAAGTTGTTGTAATTTATAATTTGATAAACCATTTTGGTACAAGTACTTGAGAATTACTAGTTAATTTTGTATGTGACATATTTTATTAATATGTTGATTTTTAATATGTTAAAAATACATTATATTGTGACATGTTATGTAACATGTGACATATGACAAAATTGACAAATGACAAAATAAAATGGACCTTCCATTTTATTTATGTACCGAAATATGGAGGGAGGACAAGGGTTTATATTGTGTCGTTTATTTTAAATGGAAACATAATGATTATACTCTACTCATAGTCATGCATACCTAGTTTGTCTTGGATAGAATGTAAAGCTCATGCATTGGCCCTCTACCCTTCCCTCCACCCGGTTTTTGCACAAGAAAAGCCAAGAGTTTTTCTCTTATTATTCAACCATTCACTACATAATTTTCTAGTGTAAGAAAAATCAAGAACTGTCTACAATTTGTGAAATATTTTAGAGAAAGAAACACTCATAAAATCCTCTCCTCTCAACCGAAAAAAGAAGAGAACAAAATCCAATTTTTGTGTCAAGTTTAAGTAAGATTTTAATTAATACTAGATCATATTAATTATTATTATTAATGGTGCTACTTTGGGTATAATTCCTTAGGAGAGGTTCTCCACTTGAATCTTGTTCTTCCACCTTTGGAAAGCTCAAGAACTAGTAAGAAGGTGAACTTACTAGTGCCCATATTCCGGTATCATCAATGTAAGAATTGATTTTCTCCTCATACTTGTAATTGTTTTGCATGCATAAGATCCGATTTAATTTTATGACTAAATTAAACTTTCATACTTTGAATATGTAAACATTTGAGATTAATGAATCCTAACAAGTGGTATCAGAGCACAAGGTTGTTGCATGCAAAATCGGGTTTGTTTTTCCGAGTTAATTAGTTAACAAATAAAACTTGTTATTTAGGATTTATGAAGATAAATCACGAAATAATTTTGCATTTTAAAAGTTTCTGGTCCTAAAATGTTTTTGGGGTAATTGGGTTGATTTATGGATTTTATTGTTCATTATATATATTATTGCAATTAAAATGTGATTTTTTGTAAGAAAAATGTCATTTTTGGACGAAAAATAGTTAAACTTCGAATTTTTTAGTGAATTTTGGATATGTTTTCACATATATTATTTACTGGTTTCATGTTAAATTTCATGAAAAACTAAGTTATTTTGCATAAAATATGAATTTTATGAGTTTAAATCGAATTTAAAGGGTTTATTAGGTTAATATTATTTATATTTCGAATATGGTCATGAAAATCTTATATGTTGTCACATTCATTTTTACTCAGTGTGTGTAAAAATCTTAGACGATTTGAACTTCTTTTGCATGATTTATGAATTTTTGAGTAAACATTCAATAAATAGTGACTTAAATTAGCCTATAATGCTAAAACATATTTCATGACTAAAGAAAAGAGTTATATGTTGCATTTTATCCTACATTTCAGATCTAAAGGTGAAAAGTTGATTAAAATTAATTTTCTCATATTTTAATGGTCATATTTGATAAAACCGATAAACCGCAATAATGTTTTTCTCGAAAAATTTCGAAATTTTTAACCTAAGTTTTGAACATTATGAGTGTAATGGTATTTTTCCAGAATGTTCATGAGTTTGAATTTCAAATTTTGAAATTATTTGAAATTATTATAATTTAATTTGGAGTTTATAATATAAAAATGTATATTTTTTTTGGTCCATTATGAACAATATTAAGAAATCAAGTTGAATTATTGTCAAAATGTTAGTGAAGACTAAGTTTTGAGTCCTAAGATGGTTAGGGTAATTAACTTGAACATAAATATGGATTTATGTAACATATTGTGATTTTAACAAGTTATAATCACGCAAATCCATAAAAACCGATAAAATATACGATATTGGCTCTTAAAAGCATAAAATTTAGTATGTTCATACATATTTTAATGCTGCATTTTATTTATGATTGTCATATTTTTTATTTATATAATTTTTGAATTATGTAATTTTACTTAGTATGACCTTGGTTTTAATTGGTATTACCCGAAATGTATGGGAATATCGATTCGGTTGTAATTATTGTGATCTCGTATCACCGTTTTGTAATTTAATAGATTTTTTTTATTAAAAATGTATAATAGGAAATTATATAATTTTATTTATTATTTTGTAATTTCCCGGAGTTTCCATGAAGACGGTGTTACCTCGAGATGCGTGCCAAGACCGAAGTTCAAGGGACCAAGGAGTTGGTTTCCGAATTTGTAATAGTTTATTAGATTTACTATTTTAGGAAGGCCATACTAGGACTTTATATTTATGCTTTGCATTTTCTTTATAGGTTTGCATACATCGCTAAATCGCCATAACTACACATGCACTGTATTTTAATCGAGTCATCGACCGTGTCAATTATAATTATCGTAGTTCACCGCTTTAGTTCACTTGAAAGGTGATAGATAATAAATTGACATGACCTATCGCTAAATTAATAATTGAGATTTAGCCTTACCAAATAGTAGAAACCATGAATCCCAATTTCATAAGGGAGTTAATCCGGCTTCACCGTAATACAAACCTTGTTACGTTGGGTAGTAAAATGTTATTACTTCGAAATTTGGATTGAGCTCAACGGAAGTATTCGTGACCGTAGTCGCATTTGTTCCGGGCTAAAGATAAATATTAGAGTAATTTTATCGACCGAGAGTTCTAAAAGTATAATCGATTAAAGAGTTAATCTACCGAGTTATATTGATGAGGGATTATCCGGCTTCATCGTACCCGAGTTAATATGAACTTGGATCTTGGAATCATTTATCATGGTTGGGTAGAGGTCACCATATAAATGAAATAAAACTTGTTTAAATTTATATTATTTACAAGTATTATTATTAAAACGATAAATGTTTTATTATTCCTTCTATTTTGTTTTGTAGACCGCTTTTATTTCTCAATAACAAATGGCCGCACCAAACACCAACGCAAACACTCTCACTAATGTTTCGTGGCTTTGATCCTTTATGGATCGATGTAAACTTGAAAATAATGGGTCAAATTTCTCCGATTAGGATGCCCAACTCAAATTAGCCGCTCAAGGTGACGACAAGCTTCGTTACCTCATTGAGGCCTCTCCACCCGAACCTAATGCTAGGTCAAGTGCCGCCACTAGGAAAGCATATGAAGCTTACCACAAAGAGTCCGCCGCAATAAAAAATGTATTAATATTTGCTATGGAGGCGGATCTCCAAAGGAGAGCCTTTAAGATGGGCACCGCCTATGAAATCTACTTTAAGCTTGTGACAATGTTTCCACAAACACCGAGGATCGTCCAACATGAGGCGGCCTCGGCATTCTTTGATCTCGACTTCAAAGAGGGCCAAAAGGTTAGCCCTCATGTGCTCAAATTGTTGGAGCATGTCGAGACATTGAAGATTCAAAAGGTTGAAATTCCCAAAGAACTCATCATTGATAGAATTCTTCACTCCTTAAGCAAAGTCAAAGCATATGTGCAATTCCGGGTGAATTTCAACATGCAAGACAAGGATGTGTCCCTCTAAGAGTTGCACAAGCTACCTGTGCAAGCCGAAAGGGACATGGGGCTAAATGCTAGCTCCCCTAAGGATGTGCTCAATATAAGCAATAAGAGCAAGGGAACCTTCAAGAAAAGTGGCAAAAAGGGCAAGAGGCAAGCTCCAATGAAAACCAAGGCTAGAACTTTTGAAGCTAGCACTTCCAAACCCAATAAGGGTCCCCTTGACAAGTGCCATTATTGTAATGACATTGGACATTGGAAGAGGAATTGTTCCAAATATCTTGGTGACATCAAATCTGGAAAGATCACTCCAATAGGTATATGGCTATCCCTTCTTTTATGTTTCTAATTCAACTTTGGTATTTTGATACAAGTTGTGATAAAGTATCCCCTTTTTATTGTAATTAGGGCCTCCTCCAAGCAACAACAAGGGCAAGGAAAAACAAGCTTAAGAGATCGTGAAGGAGCTAGAAGTAGCCACCCATAAAGCTTGGCTTTATTTGTTGTCTTTATTATCATGTTGTATTTTGAATTTCTAGAACTATTTTAATTTCCTTGTTTGACATGGAAATTTATTTTAATCCTTTGAATAATGGTTGTAATTTTGGACTAATAGTGACTTGGTTTTCAACCCAAGTCACTACGTTTATCGTAGTTTTAATTGTTCTAAAATTCATGCTTGACATAGAAACATATGAATATCTACTTAAAATTGATCCAATAGACAATTATAATGATAGATTCATTATATGTCCATAAGCTTGGAGTTTGTGTATGATCGATTATAAAGTGATATTGAGTTAATGAACTCACTTAAGGGAAACTTAATAACCTACATATACCCATTAAATCTTTAAAATCAAATAAGTCTATTAATCTATGTGATATCTCTCCTTCTTCACCAAAACATCATTTGTATCACAAAAGCTATCTTTTGAATATTTAGTGTATATATTCTAAAGATAGAGTGTGAGTAATATTAAGACACAAAGAATGATTTGTATATCTTGAGTAGATGAGATCTATATAAGAGAAAATGATGAGTATACCTTGAGTAGATGAGATCTATATAAGAGAAAATAATTTGTATACATTACTAATTATGTATAGATGGGATCCATATGAAGAAACCAAAAGAAGATGTTCTTAGGGTAACTACGTGAGGAGACCAAAAGAAAGTACTTAAAGGAACATGACTAATGAAAAGACTTAAACATAAATATTCTTGTTTGATTATGATCAAACTAAACAATAAGATTCAACGTTAACGTTTACTTAAGAGCCTAATGAAACGAAATGCATCCTTGAATATAAATGAGATTTATGATTAAGAGTTGCATAGAAAGACATATCGATGTCGATAATAGCTAAGTTAATGGTTAACTATGCTAGAGTCATTGCTAAACTTCATAAAAATGGACAAGTTATACCTCTTTCCGAAATGAGTATTTTGAAAGGGACGTATGAACTCCATGTTGAATTTTACTTAGTAATGACATTGCTTCGCTTGAATAAGTTAGAGATTAAAATCTCTTTCCATTGTTAGAGATCAAAACCTCTTTCCAAATAGGTATTTTGAAAGGATATGTTGATAACATATGTGGTTTTATCATAACAACCTAGAAAAGCAAAAATGATTTCAATTCATAAAATGTTTCGATTGAGTGGTCAAACACGAAACATGTGGAATTGAGTGGGAGTTTGAAATTGTCATGTGTAGACATGAGATTTAGTGGGAGTAATCATCCTCCATGAATTTTACAACTTATTACTCATTGAGAATGACGAGCATATACTATCTTTGATAAAGAAAGCACTTAAGTTTTCAATTCTGGATGAATCTCGACTAAGATGAATCCAATTAAAACATGGGATGTTGGATTAGCATTAAGATGCGCACATCAAATCAACAAGATACGTAGGTTATTCATATTGATGAAGATGGAATTACCATGAGATGATCATGGTCATTCATTGAACCTAATAACTGTTGACTACATGATTGAGATCACTAATGTTTCCGCCATTAGAATAATCATGCACATGTCCTAAATAAATCATATGCTTAGAGCATGATGATTCGTTGGTAAGCCATATAAGAATCATCATGAATTCTCGAGGAGAACTAATGAGCTATTCTAGAGTTTGAAAGAACACTCAGTTGTGAGATAAGAAGTTACACATGCTGGAGTTTCCAAACACATAAGGATTTGTGAAGATCCTAAGCCAATTACGATAAGAGAGAAATAAGAATTTGGAAGGATACTTGGTTGTGGTAAGAAGTTACAAAAAAACTAGTATTTTCTAAAATGCAAGGATTTGTGAGAAGTCCTAGACCAATCATCTTGACAATTGTTACATGATCCTACAAAACATATACCTAGTGCATTGTGAGTTGGTGTAACACTTGACTAGTACAAGTTGTACCATCCACCATAATCCAAATTGTTAGTTATGTGATAAAAACAAAAGGATTTCTTACAAGATTAAAGAACCAAAGTCTAGTTTGAAGACTAGACATGTGCTTAGTAGAGTTTATGCTATGAGAGATGACATGAAAATAAGGGAAATCGCAATTCGAAAGTTTGAGCACGTGGACGCATGGTGTGTTGAACTTTTATTGCATCAACAAGTGTTAACACACTTGTAAGACATATGGTAGTAATATGGTATTGACTACTCAAATGAAATGTCTACATTTATCGTTTGAGTTATCATTAACTCATCTTGTACTTTATTACATCCAAACGGGTTGTAGAGACAATATTGAACCCCGTTAAAGTGAACCAGAACTAACATGGTATTTGCCCATAGTCACTTGTATGAGGTAACGTCTCGAAGTGACTAGAGTGTGATGCGATTGATGACAAGTTCAAGTGCCATAGAGTCATGTGAGATGACTAGTCGATCACATAGGCAGACTGTTAGGAACACTTTGTCGGGCCTAATGACCGCTTATAGAGTTCTGGCAAATTTATATAGCCTGGTCGTGGCAAGAGCCACTATAGTATTCTAATGAGTCGATTCTTTTGACTAAAGACTGTTCGTCCTAGGTGGCACAATTTCAGAGTAACTTTGATTTATGATCCTACGACCTTCGTAAATAGGGTTAAAGGGTTTATTTTGGGTTATGATGAGCTGTGGCTAGTCGAAGGGAATAGTGCGATATGAATTGTCCATCCCTTTGTCACGGTTAAAACAATATCTCAGGGCCACTCGAGGAGTAATGAACTGGAAATGCGTGGCCACGCTCGGAAGGTATCTATGGTAGGTAATTCCGGTCAATCAGTTATTCTCCAGATCGAGGAAACCACTCTCGATATGATCACTTGCAAGTACGACCCGAAAGACACCTTACTTTGAGTGAGAGATAGTAATAGGACAAGAGAATTGGTGTCGCACACTTGTCGAGGACAAGTGGAAGATTGTTGGAGTGTCCCCGACAATAATGCGATCACAATTGTCGATCATGATGATCACATATTTAAATCTCATATTTAAGAATACATGAGGGAAAGTAATACTTTACAGTCAACTGGTCCACACATATTGGTAATGATTGGCTGACTAGAGTTTGACATTATTGTCGTACGACGGTGGTGATCAGTTGATACCCTGAGGTCATACCTATATGGTAATACTCTTAATTGATCATTTAATTAATCGTATGCCGATACGAGTTAATTAAATTGCTTAAAATTGACAGATGATTTTGTGAGTAAAATTAACGTGTCTCATTGTAATTCTATTAAATAAGATACGGTCTAAGTAATCGAATTGTTTTATTACTTAGATTAATTTATTGTTTACGAAACAATTGAAACGGATTGAATAATTTATTATAAATACAAGTTGTTGTAATTTATAATTCGATAAACCATTTTGGTACAAGTAATTGAGAATTACTAGTTAATTTTGTATGTGACATATTTTATTAATATGTTGATTTTTAATATGTTAAAAATACATTATATTGTGACATGTCATGTAACATGTGACATATGACAAAATTGACAAATGACAAAATAAAATGGACCTTCCATTTTATGTATGTACCAAAATATGGAGGGAGGACAACAAGGGTTTATATTGTGTTGTTTATTTTAAATGGAAACACAATGATTATACTCTACTCATAGCCATGCATACCTAGTTTGTCTTGGGTAGAATGTGAAGCTCATACATTGGCCCTCTACCCTTCCCTCCACCCGGTTTTTGCATAAGAAAAGCCAAGAGTTTTTCTCTTATTATTCAACCAATCACTATATAATTTTCTAGTGTAAGAAAAATCAAGAACTCTCTACAATTTGTGAAATATTTTAGAGAAAGAAACACTCATAAAATCCTCTCCTCTTAACCGGAAAAAGAAGAGAACAAAATCCAATTTTTGTGTCAAGTTTAAGTAAGATTTTAATTAATACTAGATCATATTAATTATTATTATTAAGGGTGTTACTTTGGGTATAATTACTTAGGAGAGATTCTCCACTTGAATCTTGTTCTTCCACCTTTGGAAAGCTCAAGAACTAGTAAGAAGGTGAACTTACTAGTTCCCATATTCCGAAATCATCAACGTAAGAATTGATTTTCTCCTTATACTTGTAATTGTTTTGCATGCATAAGATCCGATTTAATTTTATGACTAAATTAAAATTTCATACTATGAATATGTAAATATTTGAGATTAATGAATCCTAACACAGTCTACTACTTAAAATTGGTTAAAATGGCGTTGAGCCCATAATATTGTTGTGTCTTGCAAATCCTTGCAGTAAGTACTACTAGAACTAGTGTTTTTTTTGGCAAGCGGAAAGAAAGATTCCTAATGCTCCTTCATAGCTCTTTTCGCAAGGGTATGAGCTCTTCTGTTAAGATTCCTGCGGATAAAACTAAAACATAAACAGTGAAAGCTTGCTGAAATAGATGTTATCTCACCCATGATGCCTTTAATGTGATGGTGCTTGCTTTCCTTTCCTGCCCATTGCTGTAGCAAGCTGAGGCACTCCGATGAGACTTCCAAGTGTAGAATATCCTGATCTTTAGACCATTCTATAGTATCTTTAGAACCCCAATAGCCTCGGCTTGAAGCGGTGATTCTGCACATCCCTTCATTTCCCCTCAAAAAGTGGACCCCCACTTCTCCAAACACAGCCCACCCAAAAGCGGCGAACCCAAGACTTCCCACCTTGCATCCACCATAACCCTCTTCCTAGAACAAGAACCCAAAGAACCTATAAAGAAAAAAGGTTGACCTTCTTTGATCCGTTTTACGTCATAGTCAAGTTCTTGAGAAAAAGGTTGACCCCCCACTACTAGAATTAGTTGTAAAGTATTAATGTTGGAAATAATTAAGAGAATTTCAATATATGCCACATATTATCTTGGGAATTATTGAACAGATATATAATTCACAAGTAAGAAGAATTTTATAATTTCTACCTAATATATAACAGATTATGTATTTTTACCTAATATATAACATATTATATATATCATGTGAGATCTTGTTTGATTTGTCTTTAGAAATACATTAAAAATTTCTAACGTTTATAAGTTTTTGCAAATACATAACTAAAGATATTTACGATGCAAAACACGCGTTGACGACGTGAGAGAGCATAAGTACCAAATAGAGTTGAACTGAGGGAGTAGTAAAGATGTGATTAATATGGGATATTCAATAGCAGGGACGAATGCAGGATTTGACTAAAGGAGGGGGGGTACACCCAAAAAAAAAATTGTGGACAACATTTATACATTAAAATTATAACATCATTAATACATAGTATTATAATCATAAAGAAAAAATATACCAACAAACCCTAAACCAAATACCAACAAGCCCATGTGCATTATTTTAGTGGGAATATCCATTTCGGCGATAGAATGTACCCAAGGCCGTCTCTGACGTTTTGGGGGCCCTGTGCAAAAACATTTCGGGAGGCCCCTTCAATTTCATATATTATCGTCATGAAGGTAGAAAAAAATTAACCAAAGAGTATCATAATCTTCATTTATAAGATAACGGGAAATTTTACATGGGATTACATCTAAAAGTGTACAATTGTATTCATCTAAAAATATATATGCTTAACAAAAAATATTAATATGCAATTGGCGTGCTGGACAATGATTGGATATACTAGTCTAACGTCCCAAGTTCGAGCACTTGTAGCATCATTTTGTTGAAAATTCAATTAACTACAATAAGACTCGAACACGTGACCATCAAGCAAGTTTGTAAGCCTCTTACCACCAGACCAAGAGCATCATCACGCTGAACAAAAGCGCTCTAAACATAGATATTCAGTTTTTTTTTCCACGTGAGGGCACGTGCCCTCACTTCCCACCTCAAATCCGTCACTGTTCAATAGGATGTATTGAATGAAAAGTAGAGACTTAGGTTGAATTATTAACATTAAATAACCCTTTATTTTATTGTGTCTTTTAGTCATTTACTTTGTACTTGATTAACGTCTGTCTTTTTTTTTTTTTTTGAGAAAAGAACAATTCATTAATAGAACGCCATACGGCACATACAAAGAATAAGCATAATCGAAAACAAATCTAATGAAAACCAAAGAAAAATATTTTTCTTATAAACTTGGGATCTCAAAACAGCATGTGACAATTCGGCTCGTCCTATTATCGCTATCTTCATGTAGCTTTTGTGGGGATCCTTCGTTTGATTTATGAGATAAAATTTACCTCTAACTGGTTCCAAAGATCGTTGACAAATCACTTTTACCCTTTGAAAGAACACGCTGCAAACCATCAACGAACTACTCTTGACTATATTACTGATGAAATTAAAACCACGAATAAATGAAAAACCCTAGAAATAAGGGACGGAAAAACGATTCTCACAAAAAGAGAGACTTTTATTGAATAGAAGATAGATATACATACTATTGATTAAAATTTGAAACAATTTTGGGGCTTACCATCGATCGATTGATAATCGATGGAAACCCCTGTATAATTTGATGGAGGTTAGGGTTTTTAGAGAGAGTTTAAAGAGAGAGGAAGTATATTTCTATATTACTGATGGAAGTATCAACAATAGAATAGAAACATTAAACGTGCGATTAGGTAACAGTAGCAAAGATGACGTACTAGTAAATAAAGTAGTAGATAAAATATATATTCCGTAGTATATACTCCGTACTTATGTAATTTAGATCTTCATTATTTCCTCTATAATATACTCTTATTTTAATATATTTTTTCTCTATTAATTAAAATATTAACTTTATGCAATAATTATAATCATTAGATCGTCCTAAGATTTAATCTTGGACGCTCGGGAGAAATGAAGGACCGTACTTGTGTAATTTGGATCCTCATTATTTCCTCTATAATATACTCTTATTTTAATACTCCCTCCAATTCACAATAAACCTCCCATTTTATTTTGGCACAAAAATTAAGGAAACACAATATCCCACCATATAATTAAATTTGGACCACACAAATACACTACCCCACCATACAATTAAATTTGGATCACACAAACACTTACCAAAAAAGGAAATAGGGAGGTTATTGTGAATAACCGAAAAAGGAAATAAGGAGGTTTATTGTTAATTGGAGGGAGTATATTTTTTCTCTATTAATTAAAATATTAACTTTATGCAATAATTACAATCATTAGTTCGTCCTAAGATTTAATCTTGGACGCTCGGGAGAAATGAAGGTCTATTTCTCGTATATATGCATGCCATACGTACGAAGCTAACGAAAGGCAGATATTGGACATATAGTTTTGGCAATAGGTCTTGGTATAGACGGGTGGGCGAACAGACGGGTAAAGACCTCTAATAAAATGGGTAGGGGAGACAAGGTGGGGTACCCCCATGTGCTTCCCACTTTATGGCAAATGGGTATTTTGTGAGAGGAAATGGTATCCGTCTATACGTATAGACGGATAGTGTCCGTCTATAATGAGAATTTGTGTAGTTTTGGAACCATTAAGGACATAAGTTTGTTTTATAATGAAATTACTGTTGACGATAAGAGAATTCATACACTTGAGGTGAGTATCTCTTATCCCATTTTTGCTGCAGAATTTATGTCAGAATTTTAATGTACATATTTGTAATATTATGGTATAACAACAAATATAAATATAATGTGGGCAAAATACAGTACGTAGGGCATTTATGCTCTTAGGGTAGTACCCATACATAATCATCACAAAATACCTCTACTTTTGCTGTCAGTAGCTGGTACGAGAGGGACAAACTTGATTCAAATACTCGGTTAAATTTGTGATCTTCGGTGAGGTCAAAATCTAATAAAGCTTGTGGGGAAACAATTGACTTAAGACACGTACATGTTTTAAGTTAAAGTTTAGGTAAATTTATTTCAATTAGTTTGTTTCTGTCTTATGTTATTCAACTCAGTTCATTATTAACTGTTACTATAATAGATGGGTAGCATTACAACTCAAAAACATACATACAGTTAATTCACTTTTTGAAAACTTCTACTAAAGTAAGAAAAAATTTAAAAACTGTTACCATAATCCTTGGTTCGTTAAAAAATCATTAGCAATTAACACCGAACCCCAATTTTTCTTTGAAAAGACAAAAGTAACCCTCCTTTTACCTTTCCCCTTTATTACCCAGTAATAAAACACAATTTCTAGCCTAACTAATCAACTTCATTAACTCATACATTATCATATTTCTTCATCTAAAACAAATCTAACCTGCCATTCTTCTTAAGTACTCCTTCTGTCTCGGTCAATTGTTATCCTTGGTTTTGGCACAAAAACCAAGGAAAGAGGAGGGGGTCAATTACTAAATGAGAATTGGATCAAATTGAGTGTGAATGATATAATTGTTCATCAAGTTCATTCTTAAAATAGAAAGGATAACAATTGACTGAAACACCCCAAAATGGAAAAAAGTCAACAAATGACCGGAACAGAGGGATTATTTGAAGAATTTCTTCTCATTCCCAGGTTTAACTTATAATTCATCCACCAAAGTACCCCTTATTTACCTTTTCCCCATTTTTCGGCATTTTTTTTCTCAACCTCAGTTTTGTTTTCATTCTTTACCCTTTATTCTTAATTTACCTTTATTTTTATTTTATTTTGGTGAATGTAAGTTTCCATTAAGCTCAAACAAGGCTATTACAACCTATCCAATTTGCATACAAACAATTTCATAGAACTAGAGTTCTACTTACATAAACCAATGCTACTCAACCAGATTTTGTCAGCACCCAAAATCTAATTGCTAACATCAACCCTCAGTATTACAACATGTTGAATCTGCTTAAGTACTACATCAGGATGCAGGAGAACATGCTCACAACGCACTCGATTTCGCTGCATCCAGATTTGATAATAGCAAGCCATAGCTTGAGACCAATTCTGTTGCCACACCTATTGCAAGATTTCTACACATGGTATAGAGATCCTGCAAAGCTTTGCCATCCCTATAAGGATACACCTGCTGTACACACACTCCACAAACAGATGATTATGAGTTTCAGAGGCACTGCCCTTAATTTACTTTTAATTTAGATATTAGTAGTACAGATTTCAGAATGCTAATTGATTTCCCAAGTTAATTGTTTATTGATTGCCTGATTGAATTGTTCATTTGATTTCATAAACCCTAGTTATTGAATTTTTAATTTCCATAAAAGTTTTCCACTACTGCAAGACTCAACAGCCATGTAATTGAACCCAAAATAAGAAGCCATTGACATTAATGCAAGAATTAAATAAAAAAAACCAGATTTTATACAAATATAAAACATCAAATATAAACCCAAATTTGAAAACAGAGGGATTGAAGAAGGGTTAATAGACTAGAAGAAGAGAGAATGAATGAATTGAAGGGCAATGTTACCCGATAGTATAGATTCAAAAAGAAAAAAAATGAGTGAGTCAATTCTATTGAAGAAACGAGGGAAGGGTAAAATTATGACTTAATCTAAGGATTTGAAATGAATGGGTGAGATTCATTTTAATTGGGCTTTGGCGTTAATTGGTACTAACTTTTTGTTACCAAACCAAGGATTATGGTAGCAGTTTTTTAATTTTTTTTTTATCTTGGTAGCAGTTCTTAAAAAGTGGATTACTTGTCATAGCAGTTATCAAAAAACGTTTTTTATATGGAAATGAAACTAGGTCAATTGAAATCGACTCATAACATTCTCGCGGATGAGAGCGGTAATTAAAAGTAAAAACTTTCTATTTATCCAAAGCATAAAAAAATAAGGGGAACAATGGGTAGAAATTAACACTCTCAAATAAAGTCTTGCAATACTTTGCAAACCGAAAGAAAAAAAAATTGAGTCACACAAAATGAGAGAAAAAAAAGGCTAAAAATTGAGCCACACAAAATGAGAGAAAACAATGGATCAGAAGAGCCTGATGTCTCAATGAACCTTACTCTACAAAACTTGCTTGCAAAATTCTTTGTCTTAAGGACAATTGTAAAGCCCGTCCTATTTAGGGACCCGTTGACTGACCTTTTGACCAAAGCAGTGTAATACCCGCCCTTTTTAGAGACCCCTTGACCAGCGTTGACCGACCTTGGGAGCAGTAATGGTCCTTAGAAGTGCGTACCAAAGTTATCCTGTGTTGTGAGTTAGGGTTGGTACTCGATAGAGTAGAGGCTACTCGATCGAGTAGCTTGGATACTCGATCGAGTAGGGGCCACTCGATCGAGTAGGTGGACCACTCGATCGAGTAGCGTCTTTTCAGCGAGGGTTTATAATTGTGTTTTGTTAAAACTGCAAATCATTTCCGCCTCATTTCTTCAGATCTTTAGGTCGCCTCTTTCCCTTTCCTTCACCATATAACCTCCATGGAAGTCTTTGAAGGTCCTTGTGCCTTAGGAGAGCATAGCTTGAGTCGGGTAGCGGTCCTTTGCCAGGTTTTCTCTTGTAGGTATGTCGTCATCATCATCCGTATCCTTGTCTTTGCAGTTAGGGTTAGCTTGGTAGTGATAGATATTTGTGTATGGATATATGTGTTGCTTGTTTATTGGGTGATGCATGTATGGGCATGGAATCGTTGTAGTCGCTTAAAAGTAGGCTCGCCTACTCAGTTCCTGTGGATGGTCTAGTGTGTCGGTTGTTATGTCATGGTTGTTGTGTCATGGTTGTTGTGTTGTTGTTGCGTTTGTGTGGCAGAGTATATACGGTAATCGGTTGGTGTATACAGTTTGTTGGTTATGGTTGTATTGCAGTTGTCTGTGATTGATTGTCTCAGGTTCTCGAGGTGCATCCTCGGCTGAGTGGAGTCACTTGCGGGAGTGGCTTCACGCCCTAGTTTCGCCCTTCGTGGAACCCGCCACGGCAGGGGATGTGCACATTAATGGGATAGGGTTATCGCTTGGTATGATAAGCGGGGCTTAGGTGGGAACGGCTGCGGTCCCCCACTGGCAGGGCTGGTCCAGTGGACAGTCGGTGACGGAGATTGATTGGAGTGGGTATGTTTGTGTATGACTGGTTGTGTTCATATTGTGTTGACGATTGTTGTTGGTTTGTGTTGTGTCTTGCCTCAGTTGCTGACCTTGTGTGGTTGTTTTGTTTGTTTATGTGTCTGCCATGATCCCTTATGGTGAGCAGTCAGTCTTAGTAGGTGTTGATGTGGTTGATAGCTGAAGTCCTGGCAGGGATGAGTCATCACGAGTTCTGATAGAGATAGTGTGTAGCTGACGAGTTGTATCTTTAGTTTGTTAGCTGGATGTCACACTTGTAATTTAACTATTATTGTTCTTTTATCGATTTTTGATGATTACCTACCTTGGGCAACCGAGATGGTAACGCCCTTATATGCTAAAGAAGGTCTAGTTAAGGCTCCTTGATATATGGGGGTGTTACAAGGAGAACCGTGGCAAGGGAAATGGGAGAGATTAATGGATGACGGTAACTTGTTACTCGACCTAGCTGAGGCCACTCGGCCGAGTAGATATGATACTCGATCGAGTGTGGCGTACTCAGCGGAGTACCTCATCCGTCCACGCGTTATTATAAAACGCGAGATCGTAAACCCAATTCATTTTTCGAAGATTTATTTCTCTTTCTAACCCTAACCCCCCCTCTCTCTCTCTCTCTCTCTCTCTCTCTCTCTCTCTCTCTCTCTCTCTCTCTCTCTCTCTCTCTCTCTCTCTCTCTCTCTTTCTTTCTTTCTTTCTCTTTCTCCCATCTATCTCATAACACCCTATTACTCTCACATGGCCTTGACATTAACCCAATAAGGGAGATGGTTTATGCTTGATGTCATCGAGTCAGGGTGTATCCGTTACCGACGTCGGTCTGCGTCTCAAGGTGAGTTTGTGCTTTGTTGTTATATTTCAGTAGGTCTTGAATAGTCTAGCAATAGGATATGTTTGCTACTTGTAGGATTCATCACGAGTCTTGCTTGGCTTGTTTGTTGGATGCACTTTCATGGAATAGATAAAAGGTAGGGTTTCCCAACTCAGTTGTCTGTTTAATTGATTTAAGATGATTATTGTGGTATTGGCATGATTAATATCATTGTTGGCATTGTTTTTCTTGATTGTTGGAATCGTGGTGGATTGACTATGTTTGTGAGGTGCATCCTCGGCTGAGTGGATTCATTTTCAGGAATGGCTTCACGCCCTTGATTCTCCCCTTGTGGTCCCCGTCACAAAGGGGGATGTGCACATTAATAGACATTGGTTGTTACTCGTTGTGATGAGCGGGACATAGGTGGGCAAGGCTCCGGTCCCCCATTGGTGGTATAGATTACCTGTTGCCGTGGGTAATCTGGCAGGACTACACACTTAAGGGTGTAGTCGGATATGAGATGTGATTGGAGTTGGAGGATGGTTTTATATTGGTTGTCTTAGTTGTTTCTCTTGTACGTAGCTTATTTTGTTTACTCAGTGACTGACCCCATGCTGTGTTTTTAAAACTATGGTGATCAATTCGGAGATGGTGAGCAGTTGGTTTAGCAGGTGTTGCTTGCTACGATACTTTCGGGACATGGAAGGGAATCGAGTCATCATGCTGTCGAACTAGATGCTGCTGTCACTCATGTCTAGTAGTTCTTACAGTTGTTCATGTTGTAATCGTTCTCCCGTAGTTATGTTGTAAAGGATAAAGATAATTAATAAATGTTCTGTATTGTTTATTTGATCTACTTACCCATGACAACAGAGATGGTAACACCTTTATATGCTGGGGTGGTCCTTGATAGGCACCTTGGTATATGGGGGTTTTACAAAGTGGTATCAGAGCGACGATTTTGGAACCTGAACCAATGAACTAATTGAAAGTAGGGTGTCAATTTAAAATGAACCTGGTGTAGGCGTGTTGGGAGCCCTTATGTCGATTTTGGGTGAGAAGGCGCCGTCATCTCAGAATCCCGGCCTGATCATGCTTAAGCCAGCTACCATGGAGGGGGTAAACGTTTAGGGGTATATCTATGCAAGTGTGTGTGTGTTGAATATGTATATACATATCTATGTGGTTGTGTGTTGAGTGTGGAATATGTGGTTCCCTAAGTGCGTGTCAATGGTTGTCATAGATGGACTGCAAGTATAAGGGTGCTGTGTGTATGCATGTATGGATGAGTCGAATAGTGGGTCTAAAGTTTTATGCATAGTGGTACATGACGGAAGAGGTAATGAACGATGGTAGTGTTATAGCATGACAAGAAACGACATGGAGTGTGAATGGTTAGGTTAATGGTGTGTGCCTAGATGGAGTAGATGCTTGTAGAGTTAGTGTGTATGTATGCTAGTAGGTGGAGTTAATGATATATGCTTATGTCTTATTGAAAATAGAATCAAGTTGAGTGCGATATATGTGCTTGAGCCATTAATTGTTCAACTAAAAAGTTTATGTGAAGTATAATATGTGTTGCGTGGGTTAATCGTTATGAATGCTTATGAGTCAAAGTTGCCTTGTGTATGCTAGAAGTAAGGTCAAAATGTGACGAGCCCCGATTAAGTGGAAATCCGAACAATGTTTACAGTTTTGCAGGAAATACTATCCCGATATTGCAAATTCCGTTACTGTTCATGAAAACTTGGCCAAGTAAAGCAGATACTTGACTGAGTAGACCAAATTCGGCCGAGTACTCAGAATGACAGTTTAAGCCAGCTACTGATCTCTGAGTACTTGACCGAGTAGACCAAATCTTGGCCGAGTACCCCAAAATCGCGGCCCAACTCGAGATTTTTCGGAAACCTTATAAGCTCTCTAAACTCTAATTTCCGCCTCCTATACTCACTTGTACACACATACTCTTTAAAATTTCTCACTCAAAAAACAAAGTTGTGTGATTTTTGGGTGAAATTCTTCTTAGATTGTTCTTGCTTTGCTCTATTTTATTTAATTTCCGACTTAAGGTAATACCACTAATTAACTTTCTTTGCTTTTAATTCAATCAATGGAATACTTGCTCTAAAATCTGAAATTTCTCTTTTGTAATTCAAGGATTTGTACTTCTATGATAATATTTTGGTTACAATTGCTATTAAACATCGACTTAATCATGCAAAATACCGTTTTTATGCTCAAATCATCGATTTTATGCCGAATATTTTCTAGGGTTTTGCCTCAAAGCTTTGATTTTTGGGTACCTAGATTGTCTCTAGAGTGTTCTTTAGGGGTTTATTGTTGATAAAAATGCTTTAATTGGTTGGTATATCATGTCTTTTGAGAGAAAAATCTGTCTTAAAACTCCGTCTTAAAGGTGTATAAACTGAAAATTTCCCTTACCCTAGTAAAATTCCCAGAAAATCCTTGTTGAACTTCTCTTTTTGCAGCATGACAAAATCAAAAGCACCTGCTAAGAAGTGGACTCACGCTAATGCCGCCATGGAGATTGGCCAATCTACCCAAGAACCTCTTGTTCTTCCAGTGGACGATTATCCATCGGTAATCTTTTCTGATTTTAACCATCGGGCTACCTTTGTGGCCGTAATGGGTCGGACCATGAGGCGGACTTGTTGTGTGGTCCATGATATTTTGACGACATTGGGGGTGGAGTCGGATATCTCACACATATTTGAGATATTGGGAATGGAGGGGCTGTACCATCTTCGAAAGAAGTCTTATCCGTTCCTTACTTTGGGGTTTTTGAGCACTTTTGTCTATGAGAAGATGAGAAAACCTTTTCCTTTAGCCTTGTGAACGCCAACCATAACCTGACCCTTGATGAGTTGGATGACTACCTTGGGCTAGA
This sequence comes from Silene latifolia, assembly GCF_048544455.1. Classification (NCBI taxonomy): domain Eukaryota; kingdom Viridiplantae; phylum Streptophyta; class Magnoliopsida; order Caryophyllales; family Caryophyllaceae; genus Silene; species Silene latifolia. The sequence continues at coordinate 48,171,287 of NC_133536.1, forward strand.
GACTGAAAAGAAGAGATACTTGAGGGATGTTGCGACCAACAGTGGGGCACCCCACTATCTACCCTATCTGACCGGTAGACCTATTCCGAGCTTGAGTGCCATGTTGATTGATGATGTTCAACATGTGTCACTCCGTATGTTCCTAAGGATGATGACCTGTCTGCTGTTTAGGAGGGATTGATGCGTACCTTTTATATAGACATTCTAAGCCTTTATCGCACGCATTTCTATGTAATTTACGTAGTATTGTGCTACAAATGTCCCCCGAATCGTATACTTTGGTTTGCTTTGTCTTATTGGCAGGAATGTACCAAAGAAGGCAGAATCATGCCTTTTTCCTGTCCCTTAGCCTGCATTTTTGGAGATAGAATTACTACTGCCTCGGAAAGCGTGAAGTGGTCTCGGAAGCTAAATCAATAAATAAGGAGATGTCTCAGTGGTGTTTACCTTGATCGAAGCCTTTTGTTGGCTAATCTGTTCGATCGAGTGACTATGGTGAAGAGAAGGTCTCGATCGAAGGGTCTGCTGCCTTCGATCGAGAGGTGATATTTTGAAGGCCTTCGATCGAGAGGTAATGCTCTCGATTGAGAGGTTTGGATAGAAGAAATGTTCGATCGAGTAGTTCTATTGTACTCGATCGAGAACTTTTGTTATTAGACATAGGAGTTAATATCTTAATTACGTTTTAGGTTAATGAAATACCTTCCCTATATAAAGAGAAGACGAAACTAGGTTTAATTATCTTTTCTTCAGCATACTTTACTCTTAATTACTCAGTAGACATTCTCGGTTGCAACGCTGCTTTGATCTTTACATTCCGGATTCGAACTTTGGTAATCTTTCTTACTCTCTTTATTTAATTCTCTTTTGCACTCTTAATCTCTTGTTCTTAATTTCTGTTTTAATTAGTATTATTATTGGTTTATGTTATTTCTTCTTAATCATCTTTATATCATGTCTTCCTTTGTTTCATTAATTATTGTTTGTCTCATCATAAATAATAAATATGCGTAGCTAATTCCTTTAGTGTTAGGATTAGGGGAGCCATGATAGTGAAGCAATGATGTTGTAATTAGATTAGACAGTTTTGATCGTGAGTATTGATTCATAGCAATTTAATTTCAATCGTTTAGCTGAGTGCATGCTTCTAAACTAGTTAATCCGGTTAAATTCAGACATAGATCGAAATATTGGAATGAATAGATCTGTTATAGACAATAGACTACACTAATGAGGGTGAAAGCTAAGTTAGTAGTATTTGAGGACGGATAGCGGACCGGAAGGACATTTCCTTTACCCTTCTCACATTAGACCGACTACTCTCTTTATGACTGAATTGGCTAATTATCATAGTAAACCAACATCCTAGCATTCTTCTCTCTATTTGATTACACCTTTATTTCATTTTCTTATTTTTTTCGTTCTCTCTCTCTTTGCTTTACATTGCGTTCAGTAGTTTAGTTAAAACAAATTATACACCCCAATTTGTTACCGTGACAGACTAGAAAAACAAGTAGATATAATAGCCTCCCTGTGGAGTACGATGCCCGACTTACCTCTACTATATTAGTTGGAGCCGGTTGGTTTATTTTTGATAGGGTTGCGACAGCCGTGTCAAATTTTGGCGCCGTTGCCTGGGAGACAATTAGCCTATTTGCTTGTTTAATTTAGCTTGTTTTTGGTCTCAAGGGATTTTTAATTCCTAGAGGCAGTTCTTATTCTTTTTCTTTCTTAGTTTTGTGTATGCCCAGGTCCAACAGGTCGGAATTAGTACCAGCCGATCATGAACCGGAGCGGACTTTTTGCCGTAGACAAAAATTGCTGAGAAGAATCGTCAAAAGGAAGTCTTGAGTACTCTTGAACCTGTCCTTGAAAATTTTACATTTGTGGAAGATCAGTCTTTAGAGGAAGACACTTCTATTTTTGCAACAGTTACTGAACCTGCGAAGATGCCTAATATTGCCAGTCATTCCGAGCCTACAACTGACTCCATTCCTAAGGGTTTTAACTTGCAACGGAAGATGGGAATACCTTTGATATTCGGCCATCTTACATTAATCTGGTTGAGAGAAACCTATAGAGAGGAGTAGCCGGTGAGGACCCGAGAAAGCATATGGAGGTCTTTACAGATTATTGCTCTACCATTCCCGCCACTAAGGGAGTGACACAAGACAAGATAAAGGAAGTCCTATTTCCTTTTTCTCTTACTGATGGAGCCCGAGAATGGTTAACTGATCTGGATAGGATTGCAGCTAGAATTACCAATTGGGAGACCTTGTCTGTCGCCTTCTACAAAAGATACTTCCCTCCACAAAGAACTAATGCATTGAGAGGGAAGATTATGAGTTTTAAACAAACTCCAGATGAGAATTTGTATGAAGCATGGGGTCAATTTAAAAAGCTGGTTAGGTCTGTCCCACATCACGGGTTTGGCCAGTGGTTTTTGTGCAACCAGTTCAATAATGGGTTTTATGATGACCACCGCGCTATTTTGGATGCTGTAGCCAATGGTCGATTTCATAAAAATATTGATGATGATAAGGGTTGGGGAATTATAGAAGAAATGGCCACCCATTATGCTGAATATGGGAATCCTAGAAGTGGAACTAGAACGGTTTCTACTGATAATAGTGCACTTGTGGCTTAACTGGAAGCCATGAATGCCATATTTGATAAGTTCGAGTTGCAGGCCGCGGGAAATCAACAGACGGTTCACTTGTTGACTAGACAAGAGACCGTCTCATGTGATAGATGTGGCGAAAATGGTCATACTGCAGTGGAGTGCTTAGCTGAAAAGGAGCAAGTCTATGCCTTTCAACAATATATGCAAGGGGGCTCTTATTACAATAACCAATCTGGAGTTCATCCTAACATAAGATGGACTAGTCAAAATGTCTTGAATCCTACACCTCCATCGCAGTAACAAGTTTATGTACCGCCTCATAAAAATCAACAACAAGGCTTTCAAAAGCCTCCATCTTTCCCGCCGCAGCAACAAGGTGCCTCTTCTAGTGGCATAAGTAATATAGCCGAGTTGAAGTCTATGGTGCAATCATTGACCATTTAATTCCAAAAAAGTGACCAACGAAAGATGCTTCCATTAAGTCATTCGAATCCCAAATGGCTGAACTGGCTGCTAATCAAGTTTCGAGACAACCGGGTCATTTACCGTCATAACCTGACAAGAAAACACACGAGACGGTAAATCTGATTAATTTGAGGAGTGATCTTTCTTATGAGGGACCCAAAATGCCAAAGAAAGATGCCGAACTTTTTGACTCGGGAACTGAAGCTAATGTACATGAACAATCGTCTTTAGACGAAAAAGTGCTAACTTCAAGAGATTTCCTCAATCGACTGATTTCTGGTGGTTGATCGAGGGACTCTGCTTAAAAGGTTCTCGATCGAGAGTATAGAAGTGCTCGATCGAGCACAGTTGAAAACACTGTCCTCGATCGAGTAGACCAAAGTGCTCAATCGAGCACTCTTGCTGAGAAAAGTACTCGATCGAGAGGTACTGTTCCTCGATCGAGTGATTCCAATGCTGAATGTGAAAATTCTTTGGCGAAGAAAAATGAAGGCCTGGCTATTCCAATTACGGTCCCATTTCCGAGATGATTGCAGAGTAAGAAGATTGAGCAACAATTCGGTACGTTTGCCGAAATTTTGAAAAGTCTTCATGTTAATGTACCATTTGTTGAGTTACTAACCTAGGTTCCCTTCTATATGAAATTTATGAAAGATATTTTACCGCGTAGGAGGCACATTAATGACCATGAAACAGTGGCTTTAACTGAAGCGGGCACTGCCCTAATTCAAAATAAGACCCCACCTAAGTTGTCTCACCCGGGTAGTTTCTCTATACCATGTCATATCGGGACCCATTTCATTGATAATGCATTATGCGATTTGGGAGCTAGCGTGATTATTTTACCATTATCTCTTGCTAAGAGGCTTAGTTTGACAAAATTTCATTGTACTAATATGACCGTACAGATGGCCGACCATAATTTATCACGGCCCTTAGGTGTCTTAGAGGACATACCTGTTAAGATAGGGAAGTTATTTATTCACGTTGATTTCTTAGTCTTAGATATCCCCGAAGACTCATATACTCCTATCATTTTAGGACGACCATTTCTATATACGGCTCGCGCAGTAATAGATGTCGGGGAGAAGACTTTGACTTTTCAGGTAGGTGATGAGGAGTTGACTTTCTATCAGTCTAGTGTTCGCAGGGCTCCTATGCAAGTCCAGCCCTGTAATGCACTACCCTCTATAGACCCTGACACGGAACCTCCAATTGATAATGTATAATCATGTGCTGCTATATTAACACCTCCGCCCCAGATTGGGAGCAATATGGAGGATCATTCTGTCATTTTTGTTATTACAGGTCTAGGCGGATTGGACATTGGAGATCCCGTGATAAGAGTACAGTGGAATTTGAGCTCAATAATAAAGATGATGCCAAAGACAAAGGCTATGAAAGGAAGAGGCAGGAGAAAGTAAAGACGAGAGTAAATGCATATGTGGATGTGGACTACTCTCCTTAAATTAATTCAAGTTCATGGAAGCCTAAAGGGACGGTCCACGATGCTGAAGGGACCTCCTCCAGTCAGAAGCCCTCTTTTGGGCTATTCAAGTGTTTCGGAAGATAAAACGGGACGCCATCCCATTTGTATAAACATTTTGTAATTTGAATTTTTTAGACTTTTTATTACATTTAGGCAATAGCATTAGATTAGTTAGATTTAGTTGTTTAAGACAGAATATAGACTGCTGCTGTGAATTTGGTATTTTTGTGCGAAATGTTTTTGCGTTTTATGCAGGTTTTGGGAGATTTTTGAGCATTGGAAAGTGTGCCCAGAAGACAGTCCTCGATCAAACACTTTATGTGTTCGATCGAACAAAATGCCAAGAGGGAATCCTCTATCGTGTGATTTATAGTTCTCGATCGAAAGGTCAAATTTCAAGGGTTCTCGATCGAGTTGTCCTGTACTCGATCGGGCAAAATTGAAGAGGAAATGTTCTCGATCGAACAACCAAGAGTTTTCGATCGAGTAGAAATCAATGCACAGGGAAAAGCTTTCGATCGAGCACTTTAAAAGTTCTCAATCGAACAAATGAAGGCGGAATATGCTCGATCGAGCAGTTTCAAACCACTCGATTGAGTGATTAAGGCGACTAAAGCACACGAGGGAGTCTTTCTTCTTCACTTACCTTCATTTGTTTTGTTTTAATTTCCCCCAATTCCCTCGACATCCCCTATTTCCCTCAACCCAAATCCCTAATTTCTTCCACTAATTTGCCAAATAAATTACCTAAATCCTTTGCTTTTCATCAATTAAATAATTCCCCCTTATTTATCTCTTCAATTTTCGAGTAATTTGAAGTTATTTGCAGGATTAGGGTTCGCGGAAAAATCGACATTTATTTCGATTAATTTGCGTTTTTGTTGATTTTAATTGATATTTGTGTTGGGTAATTGATTCAAGTAAGTTCATTCCTCTTTTATTCAATGTTTAATTGTGATTTTACCTTACTTTTCTACAAATTAGGCTTAGAAATCGATTTGGGGAAAATCCAATTGTTGATTGTATGTTAATTTAGAACTTGCTTTGATTATAGGATGGATATTAGTTTTTCGACGAGCTCTACTTCAGCATCCGCTACCACTCCATCTGTTTCGCAGGCGGTGGCCCCTGCTGTTACCACCGCCACCGCCACCACCACCGCGACCACTGCTACTGCTGCCACTGTTACTACAGTGGTGTCGACCCTTGCTTCATCGACACCCACACCCGTGACCACTGCTCTTGTTCCTGCTGTTGTTACTAGTTCCGCTACTGTGGTCACTACTGCTGCTGCCGGTTCTCGGTCTGAGGCGACTACGGGGTCTCGCGCTGCTGCTCTACGGGCTGCTACCCGACGCGAGGTCGACATTTCCAGGAAGACTCTACCTGTGTTTCCGCATGTACGTTTCATTTCCCCGTCCCACCAAACTCGTTTTTTAAATTTAATGGAATGTGACATGACGCCGACCCGTTTCTTGTGTCGACCATCCTTAGAGAAGTTGGAAATTTTTGAGCCCGTTGTTGAGCTACTCAACGGGACGGGAATCTCGGGTTTGGCCACCATGAAAGAGCTCACTTATCGACAAGCGAATTTAGAATTTTTCAGATCTTTCACCTTTTCTTCTAAGGCCCATGCGACTGACCCCTGGAGCAAGTGCATTACCATTCGACTGTTCAACACGACCTTCACCTGGACCATAGTTGAGTTTGGGGGGTGGTTGGGTTTAGTTAGTGACGGTCTCCAGGAGCCTCCTAGGCAGCTGCTGGCGCTGCTTTGGCCTACACTTGCACATACTCCTTTCGGTCAGCGACGTGTTGCTCACGTCCACTTACCCCCAGCCTGTCACTTTCTCCATCTGCTAGGAGAGACCATTTTTGGTCGTCACGAGCCCAACAATGTTAACAATGTCGAGTTGTCTATTTTAGCGGGTTACCTTAACATTGACAGCGGTAACCACTTTGTTTTTAACCTTTCCTATTTGACTGCTCAACATTTTAACACTGTCGGGCAGAAAGCGACGGGCACGATAGCTCGTGGTGGGTTAGTGACTCGCATTGCCTGCGGCCTTTTTCCCAATTTTTCTCGTGGCCTTAGATATGTAGATAAGAATGTAGTCATTGATATTCCAGCCATGATTGCTATGCACTGGTTAGCAAAAGACCACCTCCACCTTCTTACCTCCTTGACCTTGCTCCTCCCGCTTCTAGGAAGCGGAAGCGAGCTCCCACTGTTGTTAGGGAGACTAGAGAGGGGTCTACACCTTCACAGGCTAGGCAGACGTCCGCGCCCATGCCTATCCCTGCCCCTACACCTATACCCTCTGTCCCTCAGCCGGCTTTACAAGATAATTTTGTTGCTCCTCCCACTTTTGAGGCGCCGGAGGTCATGGAGCAAGGGCGTCATGATGCTTTACTTTTGGAGATGTGCAGTAGAGTGGCTCGTATGGAGCGGGATCAGGCACTTGCCTTATTCCCTCTTTACGAGTACCACATGATGAGAGGACGTCCTGTCCCAGCTGATTGGCCACACCCTTTTTTCTACTGGTACCCGGTGGAGGGGTACCCACAGCCTGCGGCGAGGAGGACACAACTGAGCGAGAGGAGAGGTACAGAGCTGAGCTTGCTGCTGGGGGTCGTAAGAGGAGGAGAGGAGAGGAGGAAGAGGACCCCACCTACCAGGTGGTTGACGAGGAGGCTGATGAGTAGCTGATGGTCTCCTCACTTCCCCAGTTTCCTGATTGGTTTGGGGAAGTTCGTTTTGTAAGTATTTCTTGCTTTTATTCTTTTTCATCTTCTTTCATATTTATTTATTTTGTTTTGCATATTGGTTGTATTTTTCCCGTCCCTATTATTCTGCTGGTGTATGCTGGAGGACAATGAGGGCATTGCCCGTTTTAGTTTGGCTAGGGTAATGCATCCTTTGAGTCTGCATTTGCATCTGTTTTCTATTCACGTCTATTGCATTTCTGTTTGCATTGTATTTTATTTTCAAAAAAAAAAAAAATTAAAAATCCAAAAAAATTAGAAAAATTAAAAAAAATCAAAATATATCACGTTTACTTTTGCATATAGGTTGAGTCGGAATGGTAGATTTCAATGATGAAATTGCACTACTTTTAGTCCGTTTTTGCTTAAGCCTTGCGAAACACTGATATCGTATTAGCTTTGTCTTATTGCATACCCACGAGTTAATGTTAAAATTTAGCTGAAAAAATAGACTTGATCTGAAATGTTGGCAGCCTACTCATATATTCTGAGATTTAGAGCCGTATAAACTGGTGTCATTTATGACCAGTTTCATTTAGGATTGTGAGTAGTTACTCCTTGCATAACATGTATCATTAATTTGCACATATATGAAATTCAATTGATTTTTGCCTACATACATTCGGGTTAGTGGTTGGTGTCATATGCAGGGAGGTGCTTACATTCCCTTTTTATTTTATTTTTGCCCATTTAACTCCACATTTAGCCAAATTTGCCTTTTGACCCTTAACTACATCCAAATTTAGTCTGCCTTGTTAAGCTAGTTTAGTGTATGTTTTTGCGGTATTTTGTCTATTGATCCGCGTTTGGTTTGTATTTGATGATTTGGAGTTGTTAATATATGGAGAAAGAAGGATGATGGAAAAGTTGGAAAAAAAGAAAGAAAGAAAGAAAGAAAAAAAAAACAGAAAAAGAAAAAAAAAATCGGGAAAAAGAACAAAAAGAAAAGGAAAAGAAAAATGAGAACAAAAGAATTTGATTGAATAAGAACGGTTTTTGCTCCTATGTTTTATTTTCATCTTATGAGGAGTACTACTTTGGTTTAGTGAGTTTGTATGCCAATTAAGGGCACCGTGCTTAGTTTTTGATGGATTAAGAAGCGGATATTGTTTAGTTTGGTTTTGTTAGGTTGCTGGCTTGGCTTATTACCTCACATATCCAAAAATGTTTTGCCTTTTCTTACCTATTGCCTTACTTTTCCATACTTTTGTAAGCCCTCGTTTGTGACGGGACCTTGATTGGGTGGAATGTATGTGTACGGTAGTTAGAATTATCTATCATATTAGCTGCATGCATGTTAATGTGGGTCGTAGTTTAGGTGTGCGACTATTTTTCTTCTTCTCTTACAATTCATATGCTTACCCTTTACTTCATGAGAGAAGAGTGACCCGTGAGAGTCCATTTTTAAAGGTCTTGCAAGGTCTACAGTTCAACTTTATTATACACATCCTACAACTCGTTGCATTTGACAGTTTATGCTTTAAGTGTCAGTTTGTTTGCATTAAACCGGTTTAAGTGGACAACTTGTAGTTCTCTCTGAGTTTTCTATTCCGTTCCATTAGTTTTGCATATAGTTTTCTTGGGGACAAGCAAAGGTTTGGTTTGGGGAGGTTTGATGCATGCCTTTTATATAGACATTCTAAGCCTTTATCGCACGTATTTCTATGTAATTTACATAGTATTGTGCTACAAATGTCCCCCGAATCGTATACTTTGGTTTGCTTTGTCTCATTGGCAGGAATGTACCAAAGAAGGCAGAATCATGCCTTTTTCCTGTCCCTTAGATTGCATTTATGGAGATGAAAGAATTGGAGCGAAATTACTGCTATCTCGGGAAGTGTGAAGTGGTCTCGGAAGCTAAATCAACAAACAAGGAGCTGGCTCAGTGGTGTTTACCTCGATCGAAGCCTTTTGTTGGCTAATCTGTTCGATCGAGTGACTATGGTGAAGATAAGGTCTCGATCGATGGGTCTGCTGCCTTCGATCGAGAGGTGATATTTTCAAGGCCTTCGATCGAGAGGTGATGTTCTCGATTGAGAGGTTTGGATAGAATAAATGTTCGATCGAGTAGTTCTATTGTGCTCGATCGAGAACGTTTGTTATTAGACGTAGGAGTTAATATCTTAATTACGTTTTAGGTTAATAAAATACCTTCCCTATATAAAGGGAAGACGAAACTAGGTTTAATTATCTTTTCTTCGACATACTTTACTCTTAGTTACTCAGCAGACATTCTCGGTTGCAACGTTGCTTTGCTCTTTAAATTCCGGATTCGAACTTTTGTAATCTTTCTTACTCTCTTTATTTAATTCTCTTTTGCACTCTTAATATCTAGTTCTTAATTTCTGTTTTAATTAGTATTATTATTGGTTTATGTTATTTCTTCTCAATCATCTTTATATCATGTCTTCTATTGTTTCATTAATTATTGTTTGTCTCATCATAAATATGCGTAGCTAATTTTTTAGTGTTAGGATTAGGGGAGCCATGATAGTGAAGCAATGATGTTGTAATTAGATTAGACGGGTTTGATCGTGAGAATTGATTCATAGCAATTTAATTGCAATCGTTTAGTTGAGTGCACGCTTCTAAACTAGTTAATCCGGTTAAATTCAGACCTAGATCGAAAGATTGGAATGAATATACCTGTTATGGACAATAGACTACACTAATAAGGGTGAAAGCTAAGTTAGTAGTATTTAAGGGCGGATAGCGGACCGGAAGGACCTTTCCTTTACCCTTCTCACATTAAACCGACTGATCTCTTTATGACTGAATTGGCTAATTATCTTGGTAAACCGACATCCTAGCATTCTTCTCTCTATTTGATTACACCTTTATTTCATTTTACTATTTTTATCGTTCTCTCTCTCTCGCTCTCTCTCTCTCTCTCTCTCTCTCTCTCTCTCTCTCTCTCTCTCTCTCTCTCTCTCTCTCTCTCTCTCTTTCTCTCTCGCTCTTTGCTTTACATTGCGCTCAGTAGTTTAGTTAAAACAAATTAAACACCCCAATTTGTTACCGTGACAGATTAGAAAAACAAGTAGATATAATAGCCTCCCTGTGGAGTACGATATCCGACTTACCTCTACTATATTAGTTGGAGCCGGTTGGTTTATTTTTGATAGGGTTGCAACAGCCGTGTCAGGGATGATGTGAGCAAGTTGAACACCCATGAGGTGATGTTGTTGGTGTCCTATCTTAACCCTCGTTGGGTGAAGCGATTTTACTACAGTACTGTCGGGGTTGTATGCTCCAGCTTGGGTCTTATGGCACGGTCCAAGAGCCGTTAACTTACTTGTGGGGGCTATAGTTACCCACTTGACTGATTTTGAGGGCCCACTCGCGTCGAAAATTGGGTTGTTTCAGACAGTTCCTACTATGGAGGAGAGGTATTGGTGTCACATTCAGATGGATGGTATTTCCTGAACCATAGAACTTGCCGGTGGTGAACCACCAAGAAGAGTATGACCTGGGGAGTGGAGAACCAGAACCTGAGCCTCAGTTCTACCTATTCGATCCCACCGTCCTCCTAGACTTACCTGAGCTGCTCTCCACTTAGGAGAAGCAGGCGATCGTTCCCCCACCTCGTGAGGACCATAGAGGGAGGGCGGCTAGAGAGGCCGAGGCTGGGATTGAGCCTTCCTACACTGCACCTAGCTTTTACCCATCACAGTACTCGCCGCACCCCACCGTCCACAACCCTAGAATGCAGGTCAGTGAGCTGACTGAGCGGAACTCTAATACCTTGGTGCTACGGAACATGAACGAGATAACCTACAACCAGGGTATAGGGACGAAGTTGGCACAGCCGGTATGGTGGAGGGGGCCCGGGATTAACACCGGGGTGCTCCATAGTTACGGGGTGGACACCAACTCTTGGAGAGTATCGACGGAGACCGAGTATAGCTGCCTCGTAGGACCATGGGGAGCCAACTACGGCAGCCAGCTAGACGAGGTGGGGAGGTGGACCAGCGGTGGAGGCCACTCATCTAAAGCTTTTCAGGGAGTAGGGACATCTGGTACCGGGGGTGGGGAAGATATGGATGAGGATGCGGGCATTTGAGTTCCGCTTTGTTTTCTGAACTTGTTTTTTCTGGACTTGTTTTCGGATGTTTGTTAGACTTTTATCGCACTTATTTTATTTTTGAGTGCTTGTAATTGGCCATAAGGCCACTACTTGTTTTCTTCGTATTGCTATTAGGTCGTTAAGACCGTGAACCATGTGTTGGTAGTAAACATACGATGTGTTTTGCAAGGTAATATTTCTATGTCATGGACATGTATTGCAAAAATCGCGTTCTGGACTCAAAAATTCGGCCGAACAAGCTGATACTCTGCCGATTATCGAGTACTCGACCGAGTACTCTTCAATACTCGACCGAGTATCTGGAAATTGCATTCGTTGTTGTTTAAGCTTGTTGTGTAATAAACTTTAGTAGCCGCTTTTATTATAGAAATATATATATATATATATATATATATATATATATATATATATATATATATATATATATATATATATATATATATATATATATATATATATATTTATTATATATGTATCCTTGGGTGTCCTAGTATCGGCATGAGTCTTGAATGGTATGTATATGTGAAGAGTCTATCACCCCCGAAATACTCGAGAGAAGGGGGGGGGGGGGGTGAATTGAGTATTTAAAAACTTATGCCCACTTTTATTTTATATCAATGTAATTAATTACTTAAAGTTTATTGATTAAACTTTAACTAATTAATTAGGTGATTATGAACGTAATGAAATGAACGAAAAGGAAAACTGTAAAGACACACGATTTTGAAGTGGTAACTCGTATAGCTAACTCTAGCTATAACTCAATTTGAATATCACTAGATATTTGATTTGACTATCTTAAGTTACTAAGAAAGCACTTGATTGTTCTTCTAAGTGTTCACACAATTGAACGAGTAAGAAACAATATGAAGTACTATTATCTTGTAACGTAACCTTAAGAATAATAAGCAATTTTAAGAGCACGACTTTTCGCAAGAATTTCTAAATGCAAAACAATAAAAATAACTGATTAAAATTAAACTCAAAATTGTTTGCAAGAGATTTTAATATTTCGAAAAGCTTATTTGAAAAGAAGAATGATCATGTGTATTTATAATAGAAGAGAGGAATAAGGTTTTGCACGAAACCCTAGAAGTGCCGTGAGGTAGGCGGTTTATTTCGCAAGAAATAAATATCTATCTCTTTCCTAATTTAATCCAAGATAATTTAGTTCAAGTAAATAAGATAAAAGTAAATCTTATTTTTTCCATAACTATATCTTCAAGATTTTCAGATAAGTAAACAAATTAAATCAACTATATATTTAAGATATGAGAATATCTTATAAAAATATAAGCTAGAGTTAATTAGATAGATTACTTGTACTAGAGGACTTGTGAAACCTAACGGTTCAAAGCCAACGGCCGAAACCCCAGGCCCGTGTCCATCTAGACGAAAATCCTTCTTCTTGGATTAGGGTTAGGTTAAATAAACTAGCAAACACTAGGTAGCATGACGACCCATAAGTCGTTTTACTCGCCAATAGAGAAATGCAAGTTAACCATTATAACAACCTATATTTCATCTCTATTATATACACACATGATTTTTGAAATATATTTGAAGAATTTTATCTTTTGAAAATGATTTTAAGACTTTAAAATCGTGCCATAAAATCGCTACTTAAAGTTATAGTAGAAACAGCAATAACTTTAAGTTTGGTAAGTAAAGTTATAGGTCAAATAGCTATAACTTTACTTTCCCAATATTTCTTCTTAAGATACCGTTACTAGATGAAAACCTAAACTAGCTAATCTTCCTAGAGATCTTCAGAGTAGAATCTTCTCTTTATCTTGATCATAAGCTCTTCATCTTGAGCTTGTTAAAGACTTGATCGAGCCTTTTGCTTGAGTGATCATCATACTTGAAACTTGTTACAGTTACTATGACGCTTTAGGAATCTTCAATGTTATAGCTCAAGCTGCTATAACATTACTTGAATGATGCTTCACAAATCTTCAATGTTATAGCTAAGGATGCTATAACATTACTTGCTAAACTTGTAACCTAAGTCAATGTAACACAGACTAAACAAACGATTACGAGCAAGGGTATATATAAAACGAAGCACACACTTGTCATTATCAAAACTTAATCATATATCTATATGGTCCAATAATATGTAACACCCACATACACCAAGGTTTCTTACTAAGACCACCTAATGCATGGAAATGCTACCATCTCGGTTACCCGAGGCATAGTAATCAAAAGTGACCATCAAGAAACATACTTTAAGTACATAAATTTAAAGTGTTTACATCAAAACCAAAATTGAGAAATACGATACAGCTGTTCCAAACCAAAACCAAATAAAATAAATAAAATGTTATGACACTACAGCGGAAGACTATCACTCGGACTCGTGGTGACTCCATCCCCAGCTAACCCGAGCGCATCCAAGCTATACCTGCTAAACAATGCTCACCATCCCCGAATGAATCACCACAGTTTTTAAAACATTTAACAGGGTCAGTTACTGCATAAATAATATAAGATAAAACAACAAACAGAAACACAATCACAGTCCTCTAACACCGTCACTTCGCCAATCATCTGACTACATAATAAAGTGTGTACCCGTGCCAGAATATCCATCGCAACAGATACTCCACACCGCCAGTGGGGGACCGCAGCCATTCCCACCTGAGCTCCGCTCATCTCCATCGAGTGAATAACCCATGTTCCTTAATGTGCACATCCCCCTTGTGACGGGAACCACAAGGAGCGAATCAAGGGCGTGAAGCATCTTCCGCAAGTGACTCCACTCAGCGGAGGGCGCACCTTGCGAACCATAGACGATCAAAACAACCAATTATAATACCAAGACCAGTTACGATATAATCACATGACAATCAAACAACAACCATATTATAATCATTTACACAATAACTGAGTTAGGAAACTCTACCTGGATTGAAATCACCAATCAACAATGACAAGCAGCGCATCAAAAGCGTTCCTCTACGAAATCACCTCATATAATCACATAATCATACACTTACAATCTAACATCAACAATACTCCCAACAATCCCCATCTCACCCAACTAAGGTTTAAACATAACTAATGAATCGACAAAAAAACGGTACAATGACCTTACCCACAATACGACGATCTCAATGGTGTAAAGAACTCCGAAATCCAACGACTCTAGCCCTTGGATTTGATAGCAATGCGAGAGAAGAACTTACGTTTGTAAAAAGGTTTAGAATAAGGTAAAAAGGTAAAAGAAACTGACAGAAATATTTACATAATCTTTTCATGCGGTTCTATCAAACCCGGCCAAAACCCGTATAACCCGACGAACTCGATCGAGTAACTGAGGTACTCGATCGAGTACCGCCTACTTGATCGAGTTGTCCTCACTCGATCGAGTATCCATCAGGCAGAATACACTCCAGAATGCAAAACTAACTTACTCGACAGAGTAAGCCCTACTCGATAGAGTACCCAACAACTCATAAATCCGTGGTATTATAGTCTTCCCTCCTTAAAAACGAACTTCATCCCCGAAGTTAAAACCCATATCAAAAAATAAACTTACTAACTCAACTATGACACAACGAGACAACGAAGACTCAAAAACAAAACCCATTATGACTCAAAACAAACACTAACTTTACCAAAACTGACATAAAACCGTACCAAAACCTTATGAGATCATCTCCTACCTCCTAAAAGAAACATGGTTACGTCCCGTAATTGCACATACCTGATCAAACAGAGACGGGTAGCATTCCTTCATTGCTTCCTCTGCCTCCCAAGTTTCTTCCTCAACGTTGTGATTAGACCATAAAACTTTTAGCAACAATGTCTCCCCAGTTCTAGTCTTGCAAACCTTGCGATCTAGGATCTCTTTTGGCACTTCAAGGTAAGACAAGGATTCATCCAACTCAATGTTCTCAACCTCTAGCACATGAGAAGGAGCACTCACATACTTTTGTAGTTGAGACACATGAAACACATTATGTACACGGTCCAAAGCTGGTGGCAAAGCTAACCGATAAGCAGCCTCTCCCACACGATCCAAAATCTCATAAGAGCCAATGAAATTTTGACTCATCTTCCCTTTCTTACAAAATCGCATCAGCCCACGCATAGGTGACACTTTCAAAAGAACCTTGTCCCGAACATGGAACTCAATGTCCTGACGATGTAAGTCCGCATAACTCTTTTGGCGATCTTGTGCTGTACCATCTGTGGACCTAGAACCACTGCCTTAGCGCTATCATCCCGAAAAATTGGACTCCTACATCTCCTCCCATACAAAGCCTCAAACGGACCCATCTCAATACTCGTATGGTAGCTGTTGTTGTAAGAAAACTCTATCAGATCTAACCTATCTTCCCAGCTACCACCACACTCCGTCACACAAGCCCTAAACATGTCCTCCAAGGTCTTGATTGTTCTCTCTGTCTGCCCATCTGTTGCAGGAAGAAATGCAGTACTCATCTTCCAAGGTATTCCCCATCAATTCCTGCTACTTTTGCCAAAATCGAGAAATAAACGTCGCGTCTCGATCTGACGCAATGTCCTTTTATGGACATGAGCCACCCGCGGCGGACGCGAAAGGCGCTTGAATAAGCGTGCATTTGTGGAGTCTCCACCAATTTTAATGGGAAATTAGAACCGTTCGAATACCTCGTGTCATGTTAAGACACACAGTAGTGACATGAACACTAAGAACTCGTTACTCTTAGCATTCTATGTCTAGAATGACTCTCATGGATGCCAATGAACACGGATGTTTACAGAGATCTGGAGTAAGGGGTGAGGGTACATATTAGGAAGTCCTTTAACGAACACCTAATCCCGCCCGAATCGATAGCGGCCTCTACTAATGATTAGGGAAATCGTTCATATTTGATATGTCGTCGATTATATGCATGCAATGCAACATCCAACGTTTTAATCCTAACACGTGAATTAAACTATGTCGGTGAGCAAATAATTTAGGCGATTATTAATGTCGAAATCGAGGTTTAGGATTAATTACATGTGAATGTCAAATAAATAAGCCATACATAAATAAATATGATAAATAAACAACGATAATTGAAATTACAATGAATTACAATGGATTAGTTGATTTACGTCAAAAATATACTTAAGATGGAATATTTTGAATTAAAAATAAAAGGGTATAAAATAAAGTAACAAAATAGAACAGATTAAAGGTGATGTTACAATTAATAGTTAATTAACTACGTAATTAAAGGCTACATCAAAGCGAGAACGAAAGTTCAGGGACAGAGGTTACCTCAGAATAGGCGCAGAATCTGCTGCGTCCCTTCGAAGAGGCGCAGCTAATCCTGCGACTGTTCTTGATTTGAGATCTGGCTGTGAAGTCAGAACCGCGGATTTTTAATATTCGTTGGTATGTTTTATGATTGATTATCGACATTTGACTCAAGTGAAAGTGATTTAACATATTAATTATGCCTGAAACGTCATAAAAGCAATAAACACGGATTAAAATGAAATAAAACGGGTTAGAACGAATTAGAAACGAATTAGATTTATTCACAATGTCGGAATTACAAAAGGAACGAACTTTGAAAGAAAAACAATCTGAAATTAAACAATGGAAATATGTACAAAGGACGAATCCCAGAAACTTGATATGGACAAACCAAGCCTCTAATATCCGAGTTGTGTTTAATGACGAAAACCCGCAAATATCGAGTTATTAGGGATTTAGGTCGAAATAAAACGTGATAATTAAAAGGAGAATATTAAGATATGGTTTATGTACAAAGGAAAGAAAGACAATAAGAAAATAAAACAAAAGGAACGAAAACAACAAGAAAACCGAGGAAGAAGAAGAAGAGCAGGAGAAGCGGCAGCCTCTGAAAGAGGCGCAGCTGCTGCTGCTGCGTTTCTTCTCGACGTCTGGTTGCCGCTATTCCGTAAAAACAATTTGATAAAAGGGTTTTAAAAGTCGGTTTTAAACATACTTTTGACGTAAATCTTACGATAATGAGTACAAAAATAAAATACAATAAAAAGATGGGATTTACACCCTCAGACTTACATGATTGACGAAACAAGATTGACTAACTTAACGTTAGTGATTGGTCGACTCGAATGTATGTAGAAAGTGCCCTCGTTAGATGATTTAGATTAAATTGATTGATATGTAGTGGTCAAATGGGTCGGTCATGCAACGTTACTGGTACTCAGAATGATCTGAGCTTACGTGGTCGATTGATCAAGCACGTAGGCGTCGAAAGCTTAGAGCAAAGTCTACAATGCAAAGGGAGAAAAGAAGGGCGGACACTCACGTGAAAAATATGGTGACCGAAGGTCTCTATCTATACTAAAAAATGTGAAGAGTTTTGGAATGACACAAACTTTGGAAGAAATCACGGAAATATTCCGTGAACAGCAAAAATGGGCTGGAGAAGAGGCGCAGCAGCTGCTGCGATCCTTCCCAGAAGCGCAGCATCTGCTGCGTCATTTCCCACAGAGGTTTCCTCCTGTGAAAGAAAGATTTCCGCGTTTCTTTTACGGAATTGCGGTAGATCTCTACTGCCTTATTCCATAAAATAAGATTTATGGATGATATTTTGCCAAAATATATAAAATTAAATTATGGAATAAATATCTGGAATATTCTAGAACATTCCGACTTGGCATTTAAACGGTTTCTTAGAAAATGAAGCGGTTTTTTTACCCGGACTCCAAATGAACTCTAATTACTGTCAAAACGACCGTATAGGCGCGTAGATGACAACCAAGAGGTAGACACAAGCGTTTGAGCTATCACTTGATGATAAACTTACGGATTGTCATAAATCGTTCCGTGTACCAAACATGCGGCCCAATCATCACTGGGTGGTTGGCGGAAGGTGTAGAAATGAGTTATCTACACCTTTGGCACTCCATGTAACCTTATGACATTCTTCCTATAGCCATTTGCCAACTGCACCTGACGACTATGGCAACGCGAAGCGGCTCAAGGGGTCTGAGCCAAGGACCTGTCGTCGAGAGCATTTTACAGTCTGTCGACTATCGGGGAGGGTCGTTTAAAGTCCATTAGACTAAGTAAGGAAGCTCGCCGGCCATATGAAGAAATCATACCTGAGACTTCTTTCCCAAGATATTTCCGGAGCTGCGTAGGTGCTGAGGGTAAGACCTAAAAGATATGTAAGGATTGTGCTAGGGTGTGGGGCCCTAAAGGAAAACAGCGACAGGAAGGAGGCCAAATATAAGTTCAACCTAAGGGGTAACCAAGGTTTAGGTATAGGAACCCTTAGAAAAGTGATCCTAAAGGATTATGATCCTAAGGGTAGAAGAGTACGAACTCTGGGAACTTAAAGAGCTGGGTGTATGAAGATGGGTATATGAACCTAAAAGGATAGGCTGGTATGGAAACTTAAAGGCTTATGAACCTAAGAGGAACTTGGATCCTAAGGTTAAGTTTAGGAACTTACTAGGTTACTAATTCTTGTTTTGAACGCATGCGTCCAGGCTTTCTAAGGAAAAAAGGAAAAGGTATGAGAACTTCAAAAAGGATTTATGGGTTTATGAACCTAAGGACATTTGGTATAAGAGCTTTCAGGTTTACGAACCTAAGGGAAGCTGTTTTGGGATCTAAGAATCGAGGGGTAAGAATCCTAACTTTGGGTTTACAAACCTAAGTAAAGAGGCTCTGGTTTGGGAACTTCTGGAGAACGACACCTTTGCTGAACTCCGTGAGGAAACAATAATATTGAGGGTAGCAGGACGTCGGTAGAATCTGCTAGGGAATCTGCTTGTGTCGGTCTCAAGCGAACTCTGTTTCCGAGAAATACGCGGGCTGTAAGCGGCAACGAAATCTCGCTGGGGAACACATCGACGATTAGGAACATCTTGATCGTCATGGAAGAAACCTTGAGCATCACTACTACAAAATACCACTGCGGAGAACATATATATTGACCACTAGGAACATCTTGATCATCATGGGAGAAATCTTGAGTGAGCAATACTGCAAAATACTGCTGCGCTGGATATAATGATTTGAGCAATACTACTGCACTGGGGAGAACGAAGACTTGAGCAATACTATAAAATACTGCTGTGCTGTGGAGAATGAAGACTTGAGCAAAGCCCCCAGTTAGAGCGAGCACTGCTTCTGATACTTACCTGCATGGTTAGTAGCCATACAAGAATGCAATCTAATAGGAAAAAATAGCACAGAAACACATATGTACGTAAGCAATTATCACATTGACCTCGAATGAGGAAGCACATAGGTTTTGGAAAAGTAATTTCTTTATAAAAGTTGTTTAAAACTTGCTCAAAGAAATTTGTCGTTTGTAATGCGTTACGCATATTCAAATGGGCTTTAAACACGTGACTGACACGGACGCGGACCTACTAGGACGCGACACAGGGATGACTCTGAAAGACTTTTCCTAAGTATGCGCAACCCCTAGCCAAGTATGGGTGACAACGCATATCAGTTCCAAAGGTAGAAGAATTGAAAGAATGATAGGGACATATAAAGGCAAGGCATGAGCCATGGATCAGCTGTCTACTTGGACATCTTTTGACATCGTCTGCTGTAAAAGAGACCCCTCTTGAGGCACGATAACTTGAAAAATTGATCTAAGACCTTTGTCATGATCCGGACCGAACACTAGTTTGACTTAAAATAAGAGAGGAATAAAGGAAGGGTGACATCTCGGAAGAGAAGCCCTCAGGATGAGAAGATGACCCTGGAATTTGGTAAAAAGGGGACTGGGTGACAAGAAGAAGCCTCCAGTAAAGAGGTAGAAATGGAAATTTGTGGTTGGAAGGTTATGAAATAGAAAGGGATGGTTGTAAAATGGGGTTGAATGTTTATGGTTGGTGTGATTGATAATTGAGGTTGGAAGTTAAATGTGGGATGGTTGTGTCCATGAGGACTGCCTACGTATTCACATGAAGTGAATCAAACCAGATCGTAGATCTGAGGTTTGATTATTTTGTTTGGGTGTTGTGGTTGTATCCTTCTTATGTAAGAAAGGACTGCCTACGTATCCACCTAAAGAGGTGAAATCAAACCATGCTCGTAGTTCAGGTGTGTGCCTAAGCTTATGTTGTTAGGACGTTAAAGTGCATGGGTCAGGAGAGTATTTTCCTTTGGTGACTCGAAGAATAGATTTGAGATAACTCCCTCTGATCGTAGACCAAAGAGGCATAACTAATTTTATAAAAAATTCTTTGTCATGTGAGCGCACTTGAAGGTGGACCCTAAGGATGGATATGGGTTCGTCCCGTTCTGAGTAGCAAAGTATTCGAAGACTCCGTGTCTGGGTCAAGGTGAAACTGGATTGGATATTTGGAATGTGGAGCTCGGAAATAAGAGGCTTTGATGAAACAAATCTCTGGAGCTTGATTTTGTGGAGTCAAGGCTTTGTGGGATTATGGCTTGTAATATGGGTTGGAAACAGAGTCTCTTGGCTTGATGTAGCCTGAGCACATAAAGGTAGGTTAAAATGACATGGGATCAAGTTTCCATGTCTTGGCTCTAAAGGATGGGTATATTTGACAAGTTTGAGAGGATTCTCAAAATTCCTAACTATCTCCCTGTGACGGTCTCGAGAAGGACTTTGGGTGTGTGATGTGTGAAAGGCTAAGTGAGGGTGCTAGTTGACCATCTTCATCGAAGTCTTGATTTTATATAGACTTCAGCAGTATCCCGTTCGGTATTTGATTTCAGGCTTGTTCTTGATTCAGACTCAAATTCTTGGTCTAGAATATATCTCGGCTTTTGCTCAGATTTTTTATTCAGGTTTTTGAAGATAACTTTGACTTTGGATATTGACATTGACTTGCTTGATCGAGCCTTGTTCTTTTGACTCTTTTGTCTTGGATTACGGGCATAACTACGACCTTGGATATTGATCTTGGTCATTTCTGTGGATTGAGCCTTTGTCTTTGATCATGGCTCGTATCATCTTGGATTTGTGATAGGACAAGAGTTGGTCGTCACACATCCAATCAAACACATTTATAATACTCAACAAACAACTAGTTAGCGGTAAGTCGAGGTCGGTCCATGGGACGGTGTGCTTTGGGTTCTAAGTCTATCTATCTCAATTTATGCTAGTGTCACAATTTGGTTGGGTTTGAGGTTTTGTCCTAGAATAATGCAAGCAATAAAGTAAAACAAGCAATAAAAGGAAGGGTGTAAACAATTGATTAAAAGTGCTAGGATATCATGGGGTCATAAGGAAATCATGGGAGTTGATCATACAAACATGTTTACAAAGTTGCAAGCAATTAATGTTATGGAGGAACCGAGTTGGTTTATGTCTTACGGTTCATAGGAAGAGTTGGGTCCCGGAGCCGAATCGATTAGATTGTACAACACCTACAAGTCGACTTACTTTCCTCCTATTCAACTTCTATGCATGGTCTAACAAGACTCGAGTTGGTTTATATCTTACAAGTCAAGTTGAGTAGATAAGATATGGTTGTAAATGCAAGGATTCATAGGCTTAACATTTCATCAAACATAACATGTGCATAAAGTTGACATCACAACAAGCAAGCAAACTAATTATGAAAACATATTGGATTAAGCATGAATCATTCTCCATGTTTGTTTCCCCTAATTACCCACTAATCCTAGCTAAAGAGACTACTCACTTATTATCATGGTAAACATGTCATTAATGGTGTCAATCATCACAACAAGTGTAAACATGATAAGATAATGAGGAAATAAACAATAAAGAGTAAAAGGGTAAAGGAATTATACCAAACTTGAGATGATCCAAATAATAAAGCAAAGAATAAAAGAAGAGAACTTGATTGATTGATGAAGGGTTGTCAATCCTCCAATAATAACCCAATAATCTTAAATTACCCAAAAGTAACAAACTTGAACAATAATTAAGGAGAGATTAATGTAAGATTTGTGGAAAGATTAAAGAGTAGTCTATTGTAATCTACTCCTAATCTAATCTAAGAAAATTTCTAATGTGGAGGCTTTCTACTCTAAAAACTTGATGTTTTGATTATTTACAAAATGGGGTGTATATAGTAGAGCTTCATTAGGTTAACTAAGGCTAAACTAGTAATTAACATTTGTGAGTTCTAAGAAGGGAAATGCTAGTCTTTCGGAGAGATGAGCATCTCAGCTGAAGACGCCACGATCCGCTCGTCCAGGAGGGGAATCCGCTCAGATTGTTGCCGAGGGGGACGCGCGTCTTTGGGCAAATCCGCTCTTGGACGGGCGTCTTGTCTCCTTTGCCGCTCGGATCCTTCTTCAGAATCCTTCTCTTCACTTACTTCTCATTCTTGAGGGATTAGTCTTTAGTTCTTGCCTCTCCTTTAATACTCGTTCAACCAAGATCGTCAATGTCCTTCCAAATAAGCTCAAGAGATGGGAATTTCCGCCTAATTGTCTCCTTTCCTACAAATCAAACACAAAGCAATAGGAAAGAAAAATAGGAAGCATTTGACGGATAAAAAGGCTATGAGACGCTATAATAATGTGCAGAATAGGCTCAATTAGAGGACTAAATGTGCGCAAATAATGTTCACATCAAATATCCCCAAACCGAACCTTTACTCGTCCCGAGTAAAGAGGTGACAAAAACAAACCTTTATTTAAAATAACCTACTAATATAGCCGATATGAGACAATTAGCGGGTCTCACTCTGCCCCTTCAACTCACAACAAGACAACCATGAGGTAGGATGCCTTTTTGCAAGGCAAGGTGGGGCTTGCCAAAATGGCGACACATCCAATCATTAAAGCACACAAAATCAAGTAATGGATGCATCTACAAAAGAATAGCCACTTTCCTCATCTAAGTGGCGGAAATTATCTAAAGGGAAGCAATTCAAGGGTACACACTCCTTTATAGATGCAATTTCTTCAAACTACTAAGCCTAGAAGGATACCAACAAATCACCTCCAAGTCGTGTCAAGCAAGGGCACCTTTGTCCTCAATCGTTAAATGCTTTCGTCAAGAATAGACTCCCTATGGTGTTAAAAACACTGGAGGATCGCGGAATTCCCCCTCTTGCCTAGACAAGAAGAAGGGTCGTCCCCTCTCTACCATGCACAAAAGTGGATACGATGGATAAAGGGATCGATAGAATTTGAGTTTCATTTGGAAGTTTGCTTTTGTTGTTGTTTTCCCCCCAATTTCTTGTGACATATAACATTTGAGAACAATTTCTTTTGATGTTTGGCATTTCAATACTTGACAACTTTTTAACTTTTTGCATTTTCTTTTTAACATTTTCAAAGTCACCCCAATTAGTAACGAGGGTGCCTTATATTTGAAGGATAGGATGTTGTGTTTTTGTTACTCCTCTTTTCTTTTGATGCAATTGCAAACTTTTTTTTTTATTTTCTTTTCATTTCTTGAACTCAAATTTTTGAACAATTTCTTTTTATGCTCATTCCCTTTGATGACAAAATGTATGGTAGAACATGGATGAATGATGGTTGCATGGTTTTAAGGGTCACCTTGGAATAAATGGTAGCCAAGGAGTTATCACACCACAAGGTATTCTTAACTAGGCCTTAATCTATGGGTCAAAGCATACTGCATGACACATCCTAGGGTGTTTTACAAGCATTCTAACAAGCAAAGTCTTAAGAAGAAAAAACATCTACTAGGGCCTATATACACTTGTCAAGCTTCCCAAAGAGACGGTTTCACAAAAAATTTCTAACATGCAAACTATATGCCATGATGCAACTAATATCTATACATCCTAATGCATATGATTCTACCAACTAATATGCCAAATAAGCTAAATGCATCTCCTAACAACACATAGATACACAAACCGCAACAACAAAATACACCACATTCTCCTAGACATGTAAGCCCATCGTCCTCATATGAATAATGAAAAAGAAATGGAAGGGAAATAGAGATTAGAACGATCATACCAAGCGGTCTTCATTTTCCCTTGCTAATGCCTCAAATGTAGTGTTGTATCTATGTGAGAAGAGAACAAAAACACAAGTATATACAATTCTACACTACTAAATTAGAGAACATGTTTTTGGTTTTTGAAATTTTTTAAATTTTTATGGATTTTGTTTTTATGAAATTAAAAGACATATTTTTGTGATTTTTCGAAAATTTTCAATTTTTATGCATTTTTGGAATATAAATTCCCATCCCCTACTTTATTTTGGACATTGTCTTCAATGTACATGTAGGAGTAGGAATAAAAAAGAAAGTACATGTTTTTTGGATTTTTAAAGTTTTATGGAAATTGAAGTACAAATGCAATGATATGATATGAATGAATGCATGCTCTAACTAAATGCAATTCTATATGACTTATATAAGAAATAAATGCAATCTAAATTACACTAAATGATGCATGATTTCTAGTAAACTATGGTCACCTATGATCAAACCTGCCCAAACCGATTTAAACACTATTTCTAGTGTAGAAATTAATAGGATTGGTCATTAGTGACTATGCATGAATTCTAGTCTATATGCAACTATCTCCATGAATCATGTGAGATATATTACAATGCAACTATACTATATGAACTAACTAATGCAAATGCAATATATAATACAAATGCAAGTGAAAGCTAAACTAAATGCAATGTATATACAAAGGAGAGAGGGAGAGAAAAGTATCATACAAATGGAGGTGATGAGGTAGGCATCTTTCACTCGTCATCATCATCTTGAGGATAGCCATACCGGTGAGAACTTCCTTCTTGGTCATATCCTCCTCCTTGGCTAGAATGCCCTCCATCTTGGCCACCAAGATTCCAGGCTTAGTCCCCTTGATTAGGGAACAAAAGGTGTGGTTGGGCCCAAGAGGGCTGAGGGCCATTAGGGTCGATATACCCTTGTTGTGCCATTTTATAGTTCTGGGGATAAAGGGCCAAGTAGTTGTCGACCCTACCTTCAAGTACCCCGAGGTCAACTCTATTCATAAGGTTCATCAAGTCATTAATACCCGGGGTATCAGGGATTTGCGGTTTGAATTGCGTATAAGGAGTAGGGTACGGTGGGATGGGCACACATGAAGGTGGGGGAATAGGCCTTACCGGTATCCCACGAGGTATTTGTGGTTGGCGGGGTGCTTCTTCCCTTTGAGGGGGATTGCCGATGATTTGGATGTCGAGTAGGTAGCTCGGCCTAGGTGAATACGGGCTCAACCGTGGGTCGGTACCCGGTATATTCCACCCCGAAAGAATAATGGAGGAGCACCCTTTTGTGAACCACTCTACACTCCCACCTTCAGTGTAGGCACACCACTGGTGGTGGTTGAAGACGGCGTCCTCATCAATCAAAGTATTCCCCTCAAGAGGAGAATAAGTCCCACGGGAGTTGAACCTGGGGCAAAGGAAGTTAGCCAAGATAGTAATTAGACCTCCCATCACGAAGGTCTTGAATGGGGTGCTCCCTTGAGAAAAGTCATAGAACCTTGTAAGCATCTCAAGGGGGGTATTAAAGTTGTATCGCCTCGTCCCCCGAACATTTAAATAAGACTCAAGGAATATTAAATGAATGAGAGTGCACCTATCTTTTTCATACCTCCCATTGATGGTGCCGGCTACGAAACGTTCGGTGATCCGAATCACCGGGTGTTGGATAGCGAAGGTATAGCACTGATTTTGGTGGATGAAATCCCTCCCGCAAATAGCCTTCCAAAGTAGGTCCACATCGAAATCGGCGGGTTTGTCGGTATAGTCGGTTGGAACAACAAGACCGAAAATGTGAGCAAATTGATCAAGTGTGAGGCCATGGTCTAGGTTGCACAACCGGAACTCCATGCTCACATTGGTTCGAGTGTTCGTGACAATACGGAGGCTACTAAAAAATTCCAGGGTGAGACTAAGGTATGTCTCCTCATGGGCATGGAATAATTTTCCAATCCCTAAGCCATCGAAAAACATCTCGGTGTGGTACCTTATCCCAAGGATATCTAACACCCTAATATCGATAAACTGAGTGGGTTCATAGTGCTTACCTAGCAACTCGACGAACTTTTTGCGGTGGGCATAGGAGGTGAAGAGTACCTCCGAGAAGTACTCAAGTTGCTCTATCCCTCCTCTCATGATGGGGCGGAAGTTCCTTGGTGGCATCATTTCTTGTGGGGATGAAGAGAATGAACCCTTGCGTTTCCTAGCGGCGGATTCAACAAGTTTCTTAGCCTTGTCCTTGAGATTCATCATCTTGAATTGGGAAGGTTGGGGTTTTTGTTGGCTTTTATTGTGAGGGGAGTGTTTTTGGGGATGAAGATGAGTGATTTAGGGTTAGATAAGGTGAGGAAATGAGGGAGAAAGGGGGTGCTTTTATAGAAAAAGGGAGAAGACGAGCGGACACGGGTGGGGCCTGGGCGGATAATTTGAGAAAAACACCAGAATCCGAGCATCTTCCTTGCAGGACGAGCGTCTTACCTCTGGTAGTCCGAGCGTCTTTCAGAAAAAGGATGCTGAGGTGGACATTGACACCGATGAAGAAGACTCCGGTTCTAAGGGAACCAAAAAGGATGAAGACATTGCCGAAACAAATGAAAAAGGAGATCAACCAAGTGAGATGAAAGAGGGGGAACTTGAAGGTGAGAAATCAAAAGAGGGTAAAGAAAGCAAAGAAAAATCAGAGGGAGACAACGAAAAATCAAAAGAAAGTGAGGAAAAATTAGAGGGAGACAAAGAAAAATCAAAAGAAAGTGAGGAAAAATCAAAAGAAAATGAAGGGGATTCAAAAGAAATGGAAAAGAAGGAGAATAGTGATGATGAAAATGATGCAGTTGAAAAGAATGATGATGATGTGCTTTTAAAAGATTTGGTAAGTGAAATTTTGGAGAAGGATGAGATGAGTAAAATTAATGCAACTGTGGCTTCCACTGTTGAAAGGGAAATCGGTTCCAATGCTGAAAAAATTGATGAAGATCCAAAGACTGATTCAACAAAGACGGCGCATGTTGAAGAGGTAGTTGATGTTGAGGATCATGGTGATGCCAACGTAGTGTTTGATGATGGGCTTGACCCATTGTTTTCAAAACCCGCATCAAGAACCCGGTCCAAGCGAAAGATGCTTGAAATCTTCGGTGATGATGATGTTGATGTGATGCCGGAGGCATCCCCTCCAAAACCCAAAGTCACTCAAAGGAAAAGGGGATCCGGCTCAAAAACCAAGGCACCCAAACGGGCTCGTTATCATCGGGATTTGCCAAGCATAGATGAGAATGAGATTATTGAGGAGAAGGTTCCACTCAACACATGCATAGACCTTGTCATTGCTTCTTATGGCGAATCATTCAAGAATGACGTCCTCAACCATCTTAGTTCTCTCGATCTTCCGGATGAGATTTTCAAGATATGCCACGGTATGCTGATTTGTTGCTTCCACAGTGGAAGGCGTTATAAGAAATCTTGGTATGACACCTCTCTTGCTTTCAAATACTTTAAAGAGGCTATGTATGCACATGGTTGGGTGAATTTGTTGGACAACTATAGTCCCATGTACTTGTCCGAAATCATCCAATTATATGCAACAGTCAAGGTAGATGTTGCATCTGGAACTCTCTCTGCCTATATAAATCAGAAACCCTTTGTCCTTACAATCAACCAACTTGCTGCCCATCTGGACATATGTGATGTCGGGCTTACTTCCTTTCCCAAACGTGATTGGGGTGAAGTTGACGAGGTTACCTCTACCCAGGTCATGATGGTTCTTCGACCTCATGATGATGATGGTCCAACCAACATATATGCCTTTGAATTAACCGCACCCATCAGGTTCATCTTTAACCTTGTCTTTCGTAACCTAGTCCCTAGTAACAACAGGCGTGGGAGGTGTTCTCTCCTTGATATGCTCCTAATTCATCACATTGTCAAACACAAACCCATTAACCTTCCTCGCCTTATGTTTCACCAAATTCTTGAGATGTCCATTAAGTTCCAAAGCGGCAACTTTGACAAAAATGCGGTGGTCCCTTATGGTATGTGGCTCTCTATTATCTTTATGAGAGAGGGGTTAGTGTTGAAGGGAAGCCCCGCAATTGAAAAATTGAGTGATGAAATGACACCGGGCCTTCTTTCTCGGATGAATTTGGAGATTAAGGATGGGAAATTGGAAAGAAAAAATCAGTCGGGTTCTACAGCGGGTTCTACTGTTGAATTGGGGGTGGTGCTCGCAAAGTTGGATGAACTTCTTGGCACTGTCAATCGGTTGGTCAAAGAACATGGCAAGTTAAGGGATGAGGTGGGTGATCTTCACACTATGAATGAAGATCTACTTGAACGTCTTCAGATTACCAAGCCGAATGCCTCCTAAGCTCATGCCTCCCTAACCCATCTATCTCTTTATAAACTTTGGCTCTTTGCTGTGTTTAAGACACTCTCTTGCACTTTCGGATGCTTGTTTTTTATCTTGCTCGAACTATTTGTGTGTGTTTCAATCGTGTTGCTTAACTTTTGGACATGTTTTATCCTCCTTTGACGATGTCAAGAGAGGGAAGTAGTTTAATTATGCTATGTGTGATCTTCTAACTCTTAGGCTAACGTTCACCGTGACTATGTCTTAACTTTCATGATTAGAAGTTTTACCTAAGCCAAGCATGTTTCACCTTTCGAATACCTTGATCATGTTTATAATCATGTTTATGTTGAAATGACCAAAGACCGACTAACCATGGGCTAAGGGGGAATATCACACATGTTTGGACTTGTCATCATCAAAGGGGGAATTTGTTAGAACACATTGGATTGATGATGCCAAGTCCCTTTGTTATTTGATTGTTTGCTCTTAGTTGAAATAATTAGTGATTGAAGCAATCAAATGGACTTTCAACAATGATTCAAGATGATCAAGCTAATCAAGGAAGTCAAGACAATGATATTTTCCAAGCCTTAGTCGACATATGTAAGAGTAAGTGTAACATTCTCATTTAAGTCAAGTAATGGCAAAACCATGCAACAGTACGCTGTACTATGGTTTCTGGTACTATCATACGGAGGAGGAATTTCGACCAAATGTTTTTAATTGTTTAAACTTTGCAAACTTTAATTCTTAAACATTTGAATTTTCAAAAGTTTGAAAATAATCTGAAATTTTGGAGTCACAAGCCCACTTGACTAAACCTCTATAATTGTGCAAACACCTTTTACTAAAATGGCAAAGAAGACTTGTCAAACTTCTAAAGTAAGAAAAGCTTTTTGCCATTTTGGTAAATTGTCACATGTTGAGTGTAGTAGCTTAAGTTTTCTGATTTCTTAAGCCCCAAGCCTATACCCTAACACTTACCATCACTCAAAGTTATCATTTTAATATTGGATTTAATCTTTCTAAGTTGTACTTACCTAAGACTAAATCTACTATAAATAGAGTGTCTTAATCACATTTATTTCTTAAGACTTCCAAAGCATTTATTGTAAAAACCTTGCAAATCATTTGTGCATTTAAAGCTTTGTTCTTCAAGTGTTTGCAAAACTTTTTTCTGATTTCAAGTCTTCAAAATTGTTTTCGAAAAAGCTGTAAAACCTCCAAGTATCAGTTCGTTGTACTGTGACATAATGAGTTTGTTCCATGATTCTCGTGTTAAATCTTCATTGTAATCTCCATGTTCAATTAAGTGAACTTTTGAGATTCAAGATTCTGTAACACCTTGAGATAGAAACCATAAACTCTTGAAGCGGAGTAGCTTTAAGTTTGAGTGCAACCGGAGTAGGTTGGCGAGTTATTTTCATTGTAAGGGGTTTAGTAGTTTGAGTAAATTTCTAAACAAGCAATAAAATAACGGTTGGACGTAGGCCTCGGAGTAGAGGCTGAACCAATTTTTAAAAATGTCGTTTGTTTGTTTATTTACTTTTACGTTCTTCCACTTTGCTATTTCTCGCATGTACCTAATCAACTTCTGTGTCACAATCACCTATAATGTGACATAGAACTACTGTACCTTCTTGTGAACTTACATTTAATTAAGTTTCTCAAGTCTTGTACTTCCAATATTCCTTACTTAAGTTAATAATTAACCAAGTTAAGGATAAAATTTTAAAAGGTACACCTAATTTACCCCATCCCCCTCTTAGGTGTTAATCGTTTTTAACTCTTCAATTGGTATCAGAGCCTCGTGCTCTTGATATTGGTTAAATCCAAAGAGTTGATCCTATAGTTATGGACGATTCAAAACACACTAAGTATCCCATTTTCAAGGGAGAAAACTATGCCTGGTGGAAACATCGCATGGAGCACTATGTCAAAAGTGCGGACTATGAATGTTGGTTAATCATTGAAAAGGGTCCCCTCAAAATCGAAGTGACTAATGCTGAATGCACTAGCTCCTTGAAAAGTGAGGATAAATATGTTGAGGCTGACTATAAGAAAATCGAGAAAAACTCTAAGGCCATGTCCATTCTTCAATATGGGATCGGTGACCAAGAGATTAATCGTATATATGGATGTGCTTTGGCCAAAGAGATTTGGGACACCCTAAGCCTTGCTTATGAGGGAACGTCACAAGTCAAGAAATACCGTATTGATCTTCTCATGCAACAATATGAGATGTTCAATATGGAACGAGATGAGTCAATTAATAGTTTGTCTTCACGTTTTTCTAGTATTATCAATGACCTTAAGAGTTTAGGTAGGAGTTTTCAATCCGAGGATTTAGTCCGTAAAATCCTTCGTAGCCTAACAGAAAAGTGGCAACCGAAGGTTACGGCTATTGAGGAAGCTAAGGACCTTTCTTTGCTCACCCTTGATGAACTTATGGGCTCACTTATGGCTCATGAGTTAACTCTCATGAACCGTTCTAGTGAAAGCTCTAAAGGGAAAGGACTCGCTCTTAATGCTCTCTCAAGTGATGAGGAGGATGAAGATGACGAGTTTGCAATGTTCACTAGAAACATTGTTGCCATGATAAATGGTCGAAACTCTCAAAGGTATAGCAATAACTCTAGCAAACGTCGTTTTCCTTGGAGAAAGTCTAACTCCACTATTGTTTGCTTTAAATGTGGTGACAAAGGTCACCAAATCAAAGAATGCCCAAAGTGGAACGATATCAAATCTAAGGAAAAACGTGACTTTGCTAAACGTGATTACAAAAACAAAGTCATGACTGCTATTTGGGGCATGTCTGATTCTGAAGAGGACGATGTCCTTGAGGATGAATTAGACGCCAAACTTAGCATCTCCTCTAGTTCCTCAAAAAATGCTTCCAAATCATCAAAGAAAGAAGACATCAAGTGTCTTATGGCTCACTCCGCGGACTCAGACTCTGATTCAAACCATGAGGTAATTAAGCTCAAGAAAAAGGTTCGATCTTTCTCTAAAGACAAAGTTTGTCTCCTCCTAGATCAATTTATTGATAAATGTCATGTCCAAACTAATAAGTTGGAAGCTATGCAAGTCGAAATTGAGGACATAGCCGAGGAAAATGTCATCTTAAAAGAAAGTCTAAATGAGAATGATCAACCTAGTTCCATGTTGGGTCTTGAGAAAGAAATTAAGAAGCTTCGAAAACAAAATCTGTTTTTAGATATCAAGGTTGATGAAACAAATGCAACAGATCCTTGTACTGTTGCATCCAGTTCTAAAGGAAATGTGTCGTCACTAACTCAAGAACGTGACCAACTTTTGATTGACTTAACAACTCGTAACAACGAAAAGGACGATCTTGTTAAAATTGCATAAATGTTAAATGATGAGTCTAGTCATGTCAAAAGTGCCTTAGAACGAGCTCAAAAATCAAATGATGACCTTCTTGCTCAAATTGAGATGTTAAAAAGGGCTGAACAGATTCATGCCACAAAGGTCTCTACTGTGGCATCTGAGTCGAGAAAAGAAGTAGATACTCTCACGAAATTAGTGTCTTCTTTGACTAAGGAACGTGACACTCTTCTAGCTAACCTCAAATTGTGTCAAAAGGATAATAAACAATTGGAACAAATTGGGATGTTACTTAGTGATGAAGCAAGACTTGCAAAACAAGCTTTCGACAATTAAGGTAAATTAAATCTTAATCATCTTGCTAAAATCGAAACATTGACTAAAGAGCTAGATGAGGCCAAGATGTTCTACTTAAAATGGGAAGGAAGTCAGAATGTTTTGGAGTTTCTCTTAAAACAATCACAAGAATATGAAAAATTTGCAAAGAAAGCTGGACTTGGTGTCAAATGCAACAGTAGCACACACTGTTGCACTCGAAACCAGGATCCAAGTCAAACTGACTTCCGAAGAAGAAAGTATGCTGGTCTTCCTGAGTACACCATTTGTAACTATTGTGGCAAAACAGGTCATGAGTTTAATGGTTGTGAGAAAAGAGTCCGTGACTTAGAAAGAAACACTAAAAATAGTAAACAAGTATGGATTAAGAAAGAGGAAGTCAAAAAGGTCGTTGTCAAGAACGAGCCCAAACTCGTTTGGGTTCCTAAACTAAATGTTTGATTTCTTATAGGCATTAGTGAGGGGCAACAGCAATTGGTACTTAGACAGTGGATGCTCTCGTCACATGGCGGGAGATGAAAACCAATTTCTATCGCTAGAAGCCTATGATGGTGGCATGGTGACTTTTGGCGACAACAAGAAAGGTGAAATCATTGGTATTGGAAAAGTTGGTAAGTCAAAGTCATTATGCGTGGACAAAGTGTTGCTTGTCAAAGGTTTGAAACACAATCTCTTGAGCATTTCACAACTATGTGATCGAGGTAATATTGTTGAATTTCTTGCTAGTGAATGTAGAATCATCAATGGAAAAACTAGAGAACTCATACTTGAAGGTAAACGTGTCAAAGATGTCTACATGACTAACTTATATTCATTGTTGGGTCAATCATTATCATGCATGAGTGTTCAAAAGAACGACCCTTGGCTTTGGCACAAACGACTTGGTCATGTAAATGCTAAGATACTTAACACCCTCAAAAGACTTGATCTAGTTGACGGCATTCCTAACATTAAGTTTGAATTTAAATCACTTTGCGATGATTGTGTTAAAGGAAAACAAGTTAAATGCTCTTTTAAATCCAAAAAGGTTGTTAGCACTTCCTTACCTCTTGAACTCATTCATATTGATTTATGTGGTCCCATGCGAGTTGTGAGTAGAGGTGGAAGTCGTTTTATTTGTGTCATTGTAGATGACTTCACAAGATTTATTTGGCTTCTCTTCTTGAGTTCTAAGGATCAAACATTTGATAAGTTCTTAATCTGGGTCAAAAAGGTTCAAAACAAATTTGGTTATAAACTTGTCTCATTGAGATCCGACCATGGAACCGAGTTTGAGAACTCGTCATTTGACTCTTATTGTAATGAGAATGGTGTTAGTCATAACTTCTCGGCCGCAAGAACCCCACAACAAAATGGGGTTGTGGAACGAATGAAACGAACTCTTGAAAATATGGCTAGAACCATGCTCATTAGCTCTAAAGTTCTTAAGAATTTTTGGGCCGAAGCCGTAAACACATCTTGTTATATTTACAACCGTGTCATGATTAGAAAAATCATTGAGAAAACTCCCTATGAACTACTACGAGGAACAAAACCTAATCTTTCACATATAAAATGCTTTGGTAGTAAATGCTTTGTGCACAATAATGGAAAAGACAACCTTGGCAAATTTGATGCTCGTAGTGATGAAGGAGTTTTTGTTGGTTATTCCGATCATAGTAAAGCTTATAAGGTTTATAACGAAAGGACTATGAAAATGGAAGAAAGCGTTCATGTAATATTTGACGAATCTAGTCTTCTTGTGTCAAACACACAAGTTGATGATGAGGATGATGAATATGATGACGATTTTGAGATTGGTTTGATACGACATGAAATGGATCAAGTGGTAGAAGAGGTTGAGCAACAGTTTGAGCCACTGTTGCATGAGGAGGATGTGCAAAATTCAGGGGGAGCTAATCGTCCTCCTACACAAGATGATACTACCTCATCCAGGGGGAACAAGGATGGTGAAGAACAGCCCAATCTAAACATAAATGAACCACAATCACCTCCTTCAAACAATCCTCATGTAACAGTCCCCTCTACTGTTGCAGACGAACAAACCGAATCCTCTAACCCACTTATTCCCAAAAAATGGAAACACCAAAGCTCACATCCTTTATCAAATCTAACCAGTGACTTATCTTCTAGAATAAAAACCAGATCATCACTCCAAAATTTCTGTGCACACAATGCTTTCATCTCAAAAATTGAACCAGACCATGTCACAGTAGACTTGACTGATGAATGTTGGATGATTGCAATGCAAGAGGAATTGGAGCAATTCGAAAGGAACAAGGTATGGCATCTTGTCCCTAGGCCCTCCCAACGTACTGTAATTGGTACACGGTGGGTCTTTCGCAACAAGCTAGATGATGTTGGAGAAATCGTAAGGAATAAAGCTAAACTAGTGGTGCAAGGTTTTAACCAACAAGAAGGAATTAATTACGATGAAACCTTTGCACCGGTAGCTAGGCTTGAAGCCATACGAATGCTTATAGCTTTTGCGTCTTTTCAAGGAATAAAGCTTTTTCAAATGGATGTCAAAACCGCATTTTTAAATGGATACCTTGATGAAGAAGTGTTTGTTGAACAACCTCCGGGCTTTATAAACAACGAGTTTCCCAACCACGTTTTTAAACTTGATAAAGCACTTTATGGTTTAAAACAGGCTCCTAGGGCTTGGTATGATAGGCTTTCAAAGTTTATATTGGAAAATGGTTTCATACGTGGGTCCGTGGATAAAACGTTGTTTATCAAGTCACAAGGAGATGAACTGTTGCTTGTGCAAGTATATGTCGATGACATTATTTTTGGAGCAACTAATAATGTTCTTTATAAGTACTTTTCTGATTTGATGACTTCGGAATTTTAAATGAGTATGATGGGAGAACTTGGATTCTTTCTTGGTCTTCAAATCAAACAATGTGAAAATGGAACGATGATTCACCAACAAAAGTACTTAAAAGAAATGCTAAATAAGTTTGGGTTGACTAATTCTAATCCTATGCCTACACCAATGGTGTCTAAATTCAAGCTTGACAAAGACGAAAATAGTAAGAGCATTAGTGAAAAGGTATATCGAGGTATGATCGGTTCCTTACTTTACTTAACCGCTAGTCGACCCGACATACAATTTAGTGTGTGTGCTTGTGCCCGTTTCCAAGCAAATCCTAAAGAATCTCATTTCAAAGCCGTCAAACGGATTTTTAGGTATTTGATTGGAACACAAGGGCTATATCTTTGGTACCCAACTCACTACGAACTTGATCTTGTAGGTTTTTTGGATGCGGACTATGCCGGTGATACATTGGATAGGAAAAGCACTTCGGGCATTGCTACCTTCCTAGGACCGTGTCTTATTTCATGGGCTTCTTAGAAGCAAAACACCGTTGCATTGTCCACGGCCGAAAGTGAATATGTGAGTGCCGCTCTATGTTGTGCACAAATTCTTTGGGTACGTCAACAATTGCATGATTATGGCCTTATTTTTGAGACTACCCCTATTTTTTGTGACAACACTAGTGCAATTAATATATCAAAGAATCCTACACAACACTCACGAACTAAACACATCGACATACGACATCATTTTCTACGTGATCAAGTTGAGAAAGGTAATATTTGTCTAAGCTTTTGTAAAACGGAAAATCAAATTGCGGACATTCTTACAAAATCGTTAGAAAGAGAACAATTCGAAAGACTTCGGTCGGAAATTGGTTTATTAGGTGACATATCGCTAAATTAAATTACTTTTTCCAATGATTGATTAGAGGAAGGATTTACATGTAATTAAATTTTAGTTAATATGGTTAAATGCATGCAAATGTCGAACAAAATGAAATTAACAATTGTCTGTGTGCACTTGAGTTATTTTTTGCATTGAGCTTCCAAAATCACTTTATGTCCCATCATACCTAAACCCTACACCCTAGCCACACTCTCTCAACACTCAACCGTCCTCTCACCTTGATTAACTACACCAACCCCTCATTTATTTCCATGTTTCCACACTAACACACCCTATTACCCACTAAACAAAAACCAACCCTCGCCTTTTTCGGATTCCCAAACCGTCAATACCTTTTCCTTTCCACTCTCTTAAAATGCCTCCAAGGTTTTCAAAAGAAGTTCTTCAACTCAGAAATACTTTCAATCCAAAATATATTGCCAAGAAGAAAATGGCTCCCAAAACCGCTGCCAAACCAAATGAGATCATCCCTGCCAGTGCCAAGCCAACCGTTGCACGAAAGAAGATAACCGCCAAAAGGGGCGGTGGTCGTGGCAGAGGAGGTAGAAGTAGGAATCCTCCTATCTCTCTACAGTTGGATGCTGAGGTGGACATTGACACTGATGAAGAAGACTCCGGTTCTAAGGGAACCAAAAAGGATGAAGACATTGCCGAAACAAATGAAAAAGGAGATCAACCAAGAGAGATGAAAGAGGGGGAACATGAAGGTGAGAAATCAAAAGAGGGTAAAGAAAGCAAAGAAAAATCAGAGGGAGACAACGAAAAATCAAAAGAAAGTGAGGAAAAATTAGAGGGAGACAAAGAAAAATCAAAATAAAGTGAGGAAAAATCAAAAGAAAATGAACGGGATTCAAAAGAAATGGAAAAGAAGGAGAATAGTGATGATGAAAATGATGCAGTTGAAAAGAATGATGATGATGTGCTTTTAAAAGATTTGGTAAGGAAAAGTTTGGAGAAGGATGAGATGAGTAAAATTGATGCAACTGTGGCTTCCACTGTTGAAAGGGAAATCGGTTCCAATGCTGAAAAAATTGATGAAGATCCAAAGACTGATTCAACAAAGACGGCGCATGTTGAAGAGGTAGTTGATGTTGAGGATCATGGTGATGCCAACGTAGTGTTTGATGATGGGCTTGACCCATTGTTTTCAAAACCCGCATCAAGAACCCGGTCCAAGCGAAAGATGCTTGAAATCTTCGGTGATGATGATGTTGATGTGACACCGGAGGCATCCCCTCCAAAACCCAAAGGCACTCAAAGGAAAAGGGGATCCGGCTCAAAAACCAAGGCACCCAAACGGGCTCGTTATCATCGGGATTTGCCAAGCATAGATGAGAATGAGATTATTGAGGAGAAGGTTCCACTCAACACATGCATAGACCTTGTCATTGCTCCTTATAGCGAATCATTCAAGAATGACGTCCTCAACCATCTTAGTTCTCTCGATCTTCCGGATGAGATTTTCAAGATATGCCATGGTATGCTGATTTGTTGCTTCCACAGTGGAAGGCGTTATAAGAAATCTTGGTATGACACCTCTTTTGCTTTCAAATACTTTAAAGAGGCTATGTATGCACAGGGTTGGGTGAATTTGTTGGACAACTATAGTCCCATGTACTTGTCCGAAATCATCCAATTCTATGCAACAGTCATGGTAGATGTTGCATCTGGAACTCTCTCTGCCTATATAAATCAGAAACCCTTTGTCCTTGCAATCAACCAACTTGCTGCCCATCTGGACATATGTGATGTCGGGCTTACTTCCTTTCCCAAACGTGATTGGGGTGAAGTTGATGAGGTTTCCTCTACCCAGGTCATGAAGGTTCTTCGACCTCATGATGATGATGGCCCAACCAACATATATGCCTTTGAATTAACCGCACCCATCAGGTTCATCTTTAACCTTGTCTTTCGTAACCTAGTCCCTAGTAACAATAGCCGTGGGAGGTGTTCTCTCCTTGATATGCTCCTTATTCAACACATTGTCAAACACAAACCCATTAACCTTCCTCGCCTTATGTTTCACCGAATTCTTGAGATGTCCATTGAGTTCCAAAGCGGCAACTTTGACAAAAATGCGGTGGTCAGTTATGGTATGTGGCTCTCTATTATCTTTATGAGGGAGGGGTTAGTGTTGTAGGGAAGCCCCGCAATTGAAAAATTGAGTGATGAAATAACACCGGGCCTTCTTTCTCGGATGAATTTGGAGATTAAGGATGGGAAATTGGAAAGAAAAAATCAGTCGGGTTATACAACGGGTTCTACTGTTGAATTGGGGGTGGTGCTCGCAAAGTTGGATGAACTTCTTGGCACTGTCAATCGGTTGGTCAAAGAACAGGGCAAGTTAAGGGATGAGGTGGGTGATCTTCGCACTATGAATGAAGATCTACTTGAACGTCTTCAGATTACCAAGCCGAATACCTCCAAAGCTCATGCCTCCTTAACCCGTCTATCTCTTTATAAACTTTGGCTCTTTGCTGTTTTTAAGACACTCTCTTGCACTTTCGGATGCTTGTTTTTTATCTTGCTCGAACTATTTGTATGTGTATCAATCGTGTTGCTTAACTTTTGGACATGTTTTATCCTTCTTTGACGATGTCAAGAGGGGGAAGTAGTTTAATTATGCTATGTGTGATCTTCTAACTCTTAGGCTAACGTCCACCGTGACTATGTCTTAGCTTTCATGATTAGAAGTTTTACCTAAGCCAAGCATGTTGCACCTTTCGAATACCTTTATCATGTTTATAATCATGTTTATGTTGAAATGACCAAAGACCGACTAACCATGGGCTAAGGGGGAATATCACACATGTTTGGAGTTATCATCATCAAAGGGGGAATTTGTTAGAACACTTTGGATTGATGATGCCAAGTCCCTTTGTTATTTGATTGTATGCTCTTAGTTGAAATAATTAGTGATTGAAGCAATCAAATGGACTTTCAACAATGATTCAAGATGATCAAGCTAATCAAAGAAGTCAAGAAAATGATATTTTCCAAGCCTTAGTCGACATATGTAAGAGTAAGTGTAACATTCTCATTTAAGTGAAGTAATGGCAAAACCATGTAACAGTACGCTGTACTGTGGTTTCTGGTACTATCATACGGTAGAGGAATTTCGACCAAATGTTTTTAAGTGTCAAAACTTTGCAAACTTTAAACCTTAAACATTTGAATTTTCAAAAGCTTGAAAATAATCTGAAATTTTGGAGTCACAAGCCCACTTGACTAAACCTCTATAATTGTGCAAACACCTTTTACTAAAATGGCAAAGAAGACTTGTCAAACTTCTAAAGTAAGAAAAGCTTTTTGCCATTTTGGTAAATTGTCACATGGATTGTGTAGTAGCTTAAGTTTTCTGATTTCTTAAGCCCCAAGCCTATAGTCTAACACTTACCATCACTCAAAGCTATCATTTTAATATTGGATTTAATCTTTCTAAGTTGTACTTACCTAAGACTAAATCCACTATAAATAGAGTGTCTTAGTCACATTTATTTCTTAAGACTTCCAAAGCATTTATTGTAAAAACCTTGGAAATCATTTGTGCATTTAAAGCTTTGTTCTTCAAGTGTTTGCAAATCGTTTTTCTGATTTCAAGTCTTCAAAATTGTTTTCGAAAAAGCTGTAAAACCTCCAAGTATCAGTTCGCTGTACTGTGACATAATGAGTTTGTTCCATGATTCTCGTGTTAGATCTTCATTGTAATCTCCATGTTCAATTAAGTGAACTTTTGAGATTCAAGATTCTGTAACACCTTGAGATAGAACTCATAAACTCTTGAAGCGGAGTAGCTTTAAGTTTGAGTGCAACCGGAGTAGGTTGGCGAGTTATTTTCATTGTAAGGGGTTTAGTAGTTTGAGTTAATTTCTAAACAAGAAATAAAATAACGGTTGGACGTAGGCCTCGGAGCAGAGGCTGAACCATTTTTTAAAAATGTCGTTTGTTTGTTCATTTACTTTTACGTTCTTCCACTTTGCTATTTCTCGCATGTACCTAATCAAGTTCTGTGTCACAGTCACCTATACTGTGACATAGAACTGCTGTACCTTCTTGTGAACTTACATTTAATTAAGTTTCTCAAGTCTTGTACTTCAAATATTCCTTACTTAAGTTAATTAATTAACCAAGTTAAAGATAAAATTTTAAAAGGTACACCTAATTCACCCCCTCCCCCTCTTAGGTGTTAATCGTTCTTAACTCTTCAGTACTAGAGCTTTCCCAATGCTTCCAATAAATAAGCCCATGATTCTTGTCAACACTAGGATTGAAGTATGGTTCATATTCGTCCGGAGACTTCCACTCACCACCTTCTTTTTTTAATTTTGGTGATGATGATAGCATTTTGATTTTTCAATCCTTCCAAGGTGGAAAGAGAATTGTCATGGCTTTGATGATCGAGTTCCTTATAGGTTGTCATTGTGGGTGCCAAATTTCCACAAGTAGCTTCACGTGCAAGTTTTTCTTTGAGCTTTTCCACCAAGTAGCTTTTGTATGATACTTTGACCTTTTGGAGAAGGTCCACCATATCCTCTTCAAAAATCATTGGCTCCATGGTAGATGCGAAAAGGTCTTCATGGTCAATCGGGAGGGGACATTCTTCTTCATGATAAGATATCTCAAATTTCTCAAGGATAGGCTCCTCAAGGAGAGCAACCCCACAAGTCTCCGTTCCCATGGCCCACGAGTTCTTGTAAAGCACGAATTGGTCATCATAGCTATCTTCATATAAATCATGAATGGGCGCTTCATGCAATTCTTTCTCTAACATCTGAATGTTCACATTAAAGGACACACCCTCATACTCACAAAGGCTAAGAGTATTTGGCTTACTCAACCTCGTGTCTTCTTCGTCGAACATCACACTTTCATACTCACAAGAGCTCAAGGAGATTGGCTCTTCCGATTCTTCATTTTCCATGTCAAAAGTTACTACTTCAAATTCACATTCATGATCAATGTCCAAAGAATGGTGGGGAGTTATTGCTTGGGATTCTTTCATTTGGGCAATTTGAATCTCCAATTCCTCACCTTGGGTAACAATGCCTTGAAGAACATTGTCCCTCTTTTGGCTTTCCTCTATCATTTGTTTGAAGAAGTTTTGTTGGTCTCCCATCATTTGGAGAACCATATCTTAAATGTCAAAGTTGGGCTCATCTTTTTGTTGTGGGTGGGTGTGAAAGTGCTCATATTGTGGCATTTGGAATTGGTTGCAAAGTGAGTTTTGGGTGGGTGGTTGTTGTTGATATTGGATGTGGTGATTTTGTGGGAAAAGTTGGGGTAGTAGTTAGGATTAGCATTGTATGAGTAATAAGGCAGGCTTGTGTTCACTTGCTTCTCAAACTCCCCATACCCATAGTCATACTCAAAGAATCTACCACATACTCCATATGTCGAGTCTTGAGCCATCATAGCTAAGACAAGGAAACAATTACAAGCATGGAAACTACAATAGAATGGTAAGAACAATCCTTGAGGAAAAAGTCCCTCAAGGTGAAAACACAATTAAAATAGACAAACGAGTAAGAACTTAATCACATAGCACCATCCCCGGCAACGGCGCCATTTTGATAGGACAAGAGTTGGTCGTCACACATCCAATCAAACACATTTATAATACTCAACAAACAACTAGTTAGCGGTAAGTCGAGGTCGGTCCATGGGACGGTGTGCTTTGGAGTCTAAGTCTATCTATCTCAATTTATGCTAGTGTCACAATTTGGTTGGGTTTGTAGTTGTGTCCTAGAATAATGCAAGCAATAAAGTAAAACAAGCAATAAAAGGAAGGGTGTAAACAATTGATTAAAAGTGCTAGGATATCATGGGGTCATAAGGAAATCATGGGAGTTGATCATACAAACATGTTTACAAAGTTGCAAGCAATTAATGTTATGGAGGAACCGAGTTGGTTTATGTCTTACGGTTCATAGGAAGAGTTGGGTCCCGGAGCCGAATCGATTAGATTGTACAACACCTACAAGTCGACTTACTTTCCTCCTATTCAACTTCTATGCATGGTCTAACAAGACTCGAGTTGGTTTATATGTTACAAGTCAAGTTGAGTAGATAAGAGATGGTTGTAAATGCAACGATTCATAGGCTTAGCATTTCATCAAACATAACATGTGCATAAAGTTGACATCACAACAAGCAAGCAAACTAATTATCAAAACATATTGGATTAAGCATGAATCATTCCCCATGTTGATTGATTGATGAAGGGTTATCAATCCTCCAATAATAACCCAATAATCTTCAATTACCCAAAAGTAACAAAGTTGAACAATAATTAAGGAGAGATTAATGTAAGATTTGTGGAAAGATTAAAGAGTAGTCTATTCTAATCCACTCCTAATCTAATCTAAGAAG
Organism: Silene latifolia; assembly: GCF_048544455.1. NCBI lineage: Eukaryota > Viridiplantae > Streptophyta > Magnoliopsida > Caryophyllales > Caryophyllaceae > Silene > Silene latifolia. The sequence continues at coordinate 48,213,755 of NC_133536.1, forward strand.
AATTTCTAATGTGGAGGCTTTCTACTCTAAAAACTTGATGTTTTGATTATTTACAAAATAGGGTATATATAGTAGAGTTTCATTAGGTTAACTAAGGCGAAACTAGTAATTAACATTTGTGAGTTCTAAGCAGAGAAATGCTAGTCTTTCAGAGAGATGAGCATCTCAGCTGAAGACGCCAGGATCCGCTCTTCCAGGAGGGGAATCCGCTCAGATTGTTGCAGAGGTGGACGAGCGTCTTTGGGCAAATCCGCTCGGATTGTTGCAAGGAAATCCGAGCGTCTTCAAGGCTTGGACGCTCGGATTCTGGCTCTTGGACGGGCGTCTTGTCTCCTTTGCCGCTCGGATCCTTCTTCAGAATCCTTCTCTTCACTTACTTCTCATTCTTGAGGGATTAGTCATTAGTTCGTGCCTCTCCTTTAATACTCGTTCAACCAAGATCGTCAATGTCCTTCCAAATAAGCTCAAGAGATGGGAATTTCCGCCTAATTGTCTCCTTTCCTACAAATCAAACACAGAGCAATAGGAAAGCAAAATAGGAAATATTCGACGGATAAAAAGGCTATGAGATGCTATAATAATGTGCAGAATAGGCTCAATTAGAGGACTAAATGTTTGCAAATAATGTTCACATCAATTTGATTGCTACCGTGGATTTGGGTCAGACTAGCACCTTTGGTGTGAAACGGGTTGGTCTTTAGTAAACAGGTTGTTTATTGTGGGGAATGAGCTTGGCTTCCATCATAAATCGTTAACAAGGGAGATGGTTTGGATTTGTCCTAGAATCTCTTGAGATAGGCTCGTCATAAACTGGGGGTATAGTGAAGTTTCTATTGCCGGACATGGAATAGGTAAAGAATTAACAAGAAGTTTCAGGTCCTCTACAACTTAGAATGGAACATCATTTAAGTGCACTCACATTGACTGACATGTGTTGTTGTTCATTTTAAAATGTCTCAAACCAATTCTTGTTGTCACATGAAGAGGTAAAGGAAAAGATAGGATAGAATTGTGGTTTGAAAATTGTACTTTTATTGAAATGAGGAATGAATGTATTTAACAGAGACTCGAGAAGACATGACTCGTGGGACAGCCTCTAGGTTGTCACTAGAAATGGAAATGGACACAAAGAAAAATACTAGAAAATAATTATGGGATAGAAAGCCTAGGACTCGGACTCAAACTTTGACTCGATCTCAGATCCAAACACGTAATCATCGGCCCACGCTTGAACATTTATTCTTCTGGCAACTGGCTTTTGCATCTGACTTTGAGCATTCACCCATTTGAGCACCTCGTCCTCATCATTGGGAACACTAGAAGGATAACTGTCAAGAAGAGTTTCCTGATAAGTGGTATATCCATGAGAATTGCCTAAGCCGCCTTGTGAGTTAAAGGTTGAGAGGGACAATTTCCCACTTTCAATCATATCTTGGATCATATGCTTCAAACAAAAGCATGCTTCTGTATCATGTTCCATACCACGATGATACTGGTAATATGCATTACTGTTCCATCTAGGCAGTATATTTTCAGGGTCTGGAGTTGGACCGAGTAGGTGTAATTTGCCTTGTGATACTAGCATTTGTAGCGCAGCTGCATAAGTGATGCCAAGGTTAGCGAATGCTCTGGGAGCCCGTCCCGGTCTTCTGGGTGGAGCTTCTATGAGTTTAGCCCTATCGCACTTAATGTCAGTTTAAGAAAACGTTGATACATGATACTCGCCGCTCTCGATATTATCCTGGATGATATTTTTTAGTTTGTAGAAACTCTCGGTGTCAAGCCCCCTTCCTCTATGGTATTGACAATACGAATTGCTATCCCAAAACTTAGACTTTTTTTCCGGATTTGGGGTAGGCCCTATTGGTTGAAGAAGACCTAGAGAGGATAATTTGTTTAAGGCTAGGGCATACGGTATGCCTAGACTTGTGAATGACCTGGGAGAGTTGCTAGGTTTCTTTGACGATGGCTCCATGAGGTTGCCATTGTTGATTTTGATTCTTGGACGAGAAGAACTAGAGATAAGTTGCTCATTTGTTGCTTTAGGACTGTTTCTATGGACACTTTTCATCTCAAGCTTCTTACCCATTTCAGCAAACTGATTCTCTATGTTGGAAAGCCGATAGTTTTGTTTATCAAGGGCTCCCTCTAACTTGGAAAATTTATTATTGAAGGCAATGGAAAGCATGAGCATTCCACTTTGGATATCATGGTCTTCGAGGACACTGATTTCTTCATTATCATGAGGAGCGAGGAGATGAGAACAGTCTAGGGATGATTCTTCATTATATTTAGTGCTGCTAGACCCAAGAGGGTTGATCTTCTTGGATTGCCCGACAGTAGGTGGCACTGAAAGTTTGCCTTCTTCGATCATATCTTGGATGGTGTGTTTCAAGAGAAAACACTCTTAAATATCATGGCCTCTACCTTGGTAGTATATGCAGTATTTGTTGCCCTTCCAGAGGTTCACCTGCTTCTCTAAAGGTGGATCCGAAGTCGGGCATATTGGATGTAGCTTAACTTGGGCAGAGAGTGTAACACCCCCATACTCCAAGTGCCTTACCAGGACCACTCAGGTATAAAGATGCTACCATCTCGGTTGCCCGAGGCAATGATAATCATAAGACAATAACGAAATAACATTTAAATAGTATAACTTTAGTGAATAAGGTACAAACCAAAACCAAATACCAAAATACGGTTACATGTTCTCAAAACCAACTGCTTACTCAACTAATTGAAATGTTTAAGAAACTATCATGCTACAGCGGAAGACTCTATCATCAGACGGTGGCACCTCCCAGCTATCCCATGTAACTCGACTCATACCTGCTCAACAACTGCTCACCATCCCCGAATGGATCACCACAGTTTTTAAAACAATAAACGGGGTCAGTGCTAATAACACAATTTACATAAACCAACAACACAGTAAACAAACAGCTCAATCATCACAGATATCCTCCGAACTCCATTCCCAACTCCACAATACTGACTACACACTAAAGTTTGTAGCCCTGCCAAAGTGCCCATCGCAATAGGTCACTCCACGCCGCCAGTGGGGGAATGCAGCCATACCCACCAAATCCCCGCTCATCTCCGTCGAGCGATAAACCCAAATTCCTTAATGTGCACATCCCTTCTGTGGCGGGTTCCACAGAAGGCGAATAATGGGCGTGAAGCCACTCCCGCAAGTGACTCCACTCAGCCAGGGACGCGCCCCGAAGAACACAGACAGATACAAACAATCACAACTACTATCAACAACCAAATCCAGCAATCGTCACAATACGAGTATGATAATATTCAACAACCACAAAACACCAACCACTCATTATGGGACTAATACTGAGTAGGGAAACCCTACCTAGAAAGCAACACAGTCAGACCATCTAACAGCTGATATCAAAAGGCTTCTTCTACGAATCCTCCTCCTAACATACAATCACATAATTACTACCAATCAAGAAACACAATAAAACCCCCAAATCCCAATATTAGGGTTTAACTAACTTTAACGAAATACTATAAAAATGGTACGTAGATCTTACCCTCGATGCAAGAATCACAAAGGTATAAAGAAAGGTGAAATCCGACCTTCCAAGCTCCGGGATTTGCCACCAATGCGATTGATGCGAAGAACGTAGTTTGTTTTCTTTTTGAAAGTGATTAGGTTTATAAAAGTGTTTAAAGAAAGTGTCGGAAGTAATTATATACCAAATCGCATTATTAACAAAACCTGACAAATCATCCCCCCGTAAACCGGCTACTCGATCGAGTATCAAGGTTACTCGATCGATTACCCAACAGGTCAGAAACTATTTTTAAAACGCAACACACCCTTACTCGACAGAGTAAGGCCCACTCGATAGAGTACACAGAGACTCATAAAACCGTAGTATTACAGTCTTCCCTCCTTAAAAAGAACTTCGTCCCCGAAGTTCAAACCACAACAAAACAAAGACACATACTACAACACTCCCGACTCAACAACCAAAACAAAACTCAACATAAAACATGTTACTAACCCAAACTCAACCCGACTCAACCACAACAAACATACCGACACAACATAAAAAGGTATAAAAAGCTCTTAAAAACTCTTCGCGATCATCTCCTACCCCCCTAAAAGAAACAAGGTTACGTCCCTGTAACCATACATACCTGATCAAAAAGGAAAGGGTAACGCTCTCTCATGGCCTCCTCTGCCTCCCATGTAGCTTCCTCAGACTCGTGGTTAGACCAAAGGATCTTGAGCAAAACTGTCTCACCACTCCTAGTCTTCCTAACCTTCCGGTCAAGAATCTGCTTAGGCACCTCAAGATATGACAAAGACTTATCTAGCTCTAAGCTCTCTGCCTCTAACACATGTGACGGGTCACTCACATACTTCCGCAACTGAGATACATGAAACACATTATGCACTCTCTCTAACGCAGCTGGTAAAGCCAGACGATATGCAACCTCTCCAACCCGCTCTAAGATCTCATAAGGCCCGATGAACTTCTGACTCAGCTTGCCTTTCTTCCCAAATCTTATAACCCCACGCATAGGAGACACTTTCAGAAGAACCTTGTCCCCAACCTGAAACTCTATATCCCGGCGATGTAGATCTGCATAACTATTTTGCCTATCCTGAGCTTCTCTCATCCTTTCCCTGATCATCTTAATCTGTTCAACCATCTCATGCACCATCTCTGGTCCTAGAACCACTGCCTTAGCACTCTCGTCCCAACAAATCGGACTCCTACATCGCCTCCTATATAAGGCCTCAAACGGTGCCATACCAATGCTAGTGTGATTGCTGTTGTTGTAAGAAAACTCTATCAAATCCAACCTCTGTTCCCAGCTACCACCAAAGTCCATCACACAAGCTCGCAACATATCCTCAAGAGTCTTGATCGTTCTCTCAGTCTGACCATCTGTCGCAGGATGAAATGTTGTACTCATCTTCAAAGTTGTTCCCAGAGATTTCTGCAACTCTTTCCAAAACCTTGAGATAAATCTCGCATCTTTGTCAGATACTATGTCCTTAGGAACTCCATGTAACTTAAGCACATTCTTCCGATAAGTCATAGCTAATTGTGCCTTAGTCCATGTATCTTTCATTGGCACAAACTGAGCTGACTTGGTCAGTCGATCCACTATTACCCATATCATGTTGTTACCCTGTTGAATCTCTGGCAAACCCACGATAAAATCCATAGAAATGGATTCCCACTTCCACTCAGGTACCTCTAAAGACTGAATCTTACCTTGTGGTCGTCGCTGTTCCCCTTTAACTCTCTGGCATGTCAAACAACGGGCCACAAACTCAGCTGTCTCTTTCTTCATCCCAGGCCACCAAAACGTGTTCTTTAAATCCTTGTATAGCTTGTCACCACCTGGATGTACTGAATATGGTGTACAATGTGCCTCTGTCATGATTGTCTTTTTCAGCTCCTCATCATTAGGGACACACCACCTACCATCAAACCTCAAACTACCATCTGTATGAATAGAGAATCGAAACACTGTCCCTTTCTCTACTCTAGCTCTCCACTCAACCATATTAAGATCCAACGCCTGTTTACCTCGAATCTCATCATAAAGATCAGGCTGCACTGTCAAATCTCCCATGGCATCCCCTCTCTGCATCATATGTATGTAAAACCTCCCCACCTCATCTCTCAACCTCATCAAAGATAGAGTTGTACACAAAGAATGTACACTCTTCCGACTCAAAGCATCTGCAACAACATTGGCTTTCCCTTCATGATAGATAATATCCATGTCGTAATCGCCAATCAGCTCCATCCACCTCCTCTGTCTCATGTTCAACTCCTTTTGAGTGAAGATGTACTTGAGACTCTTGTGATCCGAAAATACCTTAAAGGTCACCCCATAAAGATAATGTCTCCATATCTTGAGAGCAAACACCACTGCACCCAACTCCAGATCATGTGTAGGGTAGTTCTCCTCATACGGCTTCAATTGCCTAGAAGCATAGGCAATCACCTTACCGTTCTGCATCAACACACATCCCAACCCGTTCTTTGAGGAATCTGTATACACCTCAAAGTTCTCGATCCCTTCACGCAATGCTAAGATAGGAGCTGTGGTCAAACGCTCCTTTAATGTTTGGAACGCCGTCTCACAACTCTCAACCCAACGAAACCTGTTCTCTTTCCTCATCAACGCTGTCATAGGTCTAGCAATCTTGGAGAAATCTTTCACGAACCGTCTGTAATATCCAGCTAAACCCAGGGAACTGTTGATCTCAGCAACGTTCTTTGGTGCTTCCCACTTTGTCACTGCCTCAATCTTTGCCGGATCCACAGCTACCCCATCCTTAGAGATCACATGCCCCAGAAAAGCAACTTTCTCTAACCAGAACTGACACTTGGACAGCTTAGCATATAACTCATGCTCCCTCAAAGTCTGCAACACAATCCTCAGATGCTTCTCATGCTCCTCCTTAGTCTTGGAGTAGACTAAGATGTCATCGATAAACACCACTACAAACTTGTCCAAAAACTATCTGAAGATTTTGTTCATCAAATCCATAAACACGGCCGGTGCATTAGATAACCCAAACGGCATCACCACATACTCATAATGGCCATACCTCGACGTGAAAGCTGCCTTTGGTATGTGCACCTCTCTAATCTTCACCTGATGGTACCCTGACCTCAAATCAATCTTGGAAAAGCCTGATGCACCACACAACTGATCAAACAGGTCATCTATCCTTGGCAAAGGATACTTGTTCTTCACCGTCACTCGGTTCAGATCCCTGTAGTCTATGCACAACCTCAAACTCCCATCTTTCTTCTTCACAAAAAGAACTGGTGCTCCCCACGATGATACACTAGGTCAAATGTATCCCTTCTCTATCAAATCATCTAACTGCTTCCTTAGCTCTTCCATCTCTTTAGGACCCATCCGGTACGGTGCCTTAGAGATTGGCCCCGTCCCCGGTTTCAACTCAACTGTGAAATCTATCTCCCTCTTCGGTGGCAACCCCGGAATCTCCTCTGGAAAAACATCTGCAAACTCTCCCACCACTGGTATCTGATCAACTGTCGGATCTCTATCCGGTCATCTCTCACATGGCACAAGATCAAAGGGCATCCCTTCCTCAGATAGGACTTCAAGGTAACAGCTGCAATCAACTTGACTTTGGGTTTCACCACAAACCCACGATAAGACACACTAACACCCTTACGACCTCTCAAAGACACTTTCTTTTGATGACAGTCTATCTTAGCTTTATACTTTCCCAACCAATCCATCCCGACTATCATCTCAAAACCGTCAAAAGGAAACTCTAGCAAGTCTACAGGTAGATCAACTTGCCCAACTATCATAGGTACATCCCTATACAACCTCCCACAAGATACAGACTCACCCGAAGGTATAAAAACTTTCTCACTTACAGACTCATATACCCTCAAACCCAACTGTTTAACATGACTCGAAGATACAAACGACTGAGACGCCCCCGAATCAAACAAAACAAAGGTATGAATACCGTTAACAAGAAAAGTACCAGTGATAACATATGCATCATCCTCAGTTGCTTTCTTGTCCATCATGAACAGCTTTCCACTGGTCTTCTGTCCACCTCCCTGGACAGTACTGGCTGATGTGGTCGGCTTAGCACCCGACCCCTGATTGTTGTTGTTGTTGTTGTTCATAGCAGGTTTCTGATAGGAATTACTGCCATTGCGGTTACCTCCACCCTGATAGCTCTGACTTCCCCGGTTAGAGCATGACCCAGACGGTCTATTGCTCGCACAACTCTGTGTCGGCTCATGAGAATAACTCCCCTGAGCCGATCTCTGAAAAGCTCCAGGTAAACTCGTACACTCATGTCTCTTGTGGCCTACACCGCCATAGCCATAGCAGGTCATCCCTCAGCTACCACTACCATTCACACGGCCACGCCCAAAGGAAGCCCCAGCACTGAACCCTGACCCAGAAGAAAATGCTCTAGCCTGATTGTGGTTGCCTTTCTTCTGACTAGATTGGCCACCACCTTCACTCTCAGCCATTGTTTTCTCAACTGCTCTCTCCTGAGCCATCTCCACCAACCTCTCAGCTCTCTCAGCCCTCTCATAAGCTTCCTTAACATCAGTAAGGAATCCCACGGGTAGCTTATCCATGATCTTAGGGGTCAACCCCCTCTCAAACCTAAGCGCTAGGTTCTCCTCACTCAAACCCATGTCCTCAGCATACCTAGACTTCTCATTAAACTGCTTGTAGTACTCAGCCACGGACATGTCAGATGTCATCCTAAACCCATCAAACTCCTCCCTCAGCTTACTTCTCACATGCTCAGGTACATACTCCTTCCTCATAGCTCTCCGAAACTCTTCCCAAGGTATAACAGGTAAGCCCTGCTTCGTATACATCTCCCTAGCACTCACCTTCACCTTATCCCACCACTCACCAGCTGCTTCCCTCAAGTAGAACGCAGCTTGTTCTACTCTCATCTTATCAGGACAGTGTACCAGGTCCAGTATGTTCTCCATCTCACGATGCTAAATGTCAAGAAGGTTAGGCTCCCCGGTCCCCGTGTACTCTTTTGGGTTAAACCTCGCTATATAAAGGCTGATCTTGGAGTGGTCAAACTCCTTATCCTTTCCCACTCTCTTTAGGGCCTCAGTAAGAGCATCTTGGTGCTCCAACATGTAACACCCCCATACTCCAAGTGCCTTACCAGGACCACTCAGGTATGAAGATATTACCATCTCGGTTACTCGAGGCATGATATTCATAAGACAATAACGAAACAACTTAAATGATATAACTTTAGTGAAAAGTACAACTGAAACCAAATCCCAAAATACGGGTACAAGTTCTTAAAACCAACTCTCATTGAAATACCGAAATGTCATAAAACTAAAAGACTACAAATGGAAGACTTCTATCGTCGACGGTGGCACATCCCACTATCCCAAGATTATCCCGGCTATCCCGACTCAACTCAAACTCGCTCATTTCTCGCTCACCATCCCCGAATGGATCACCGCAGGTTTACAAAACAACAACCGGGGTCAGTACTAATCACACAACTCAATATATCAACAATAAGATAAACAACCAGCTTAACCGTCACATACAATCAACCACACCAGTCCCAACAATCTCAATCACCGACTGTCCACTGGACCGGCCCTGCCAGTGGGGGACCGTAGCCGTACCCACCAAATCCCCGCTCCTCATAATGAGCGATAACCCTGTCCATTAATGTGCAGATCCCCTTCCGTAGGGAGTTCCACGAAGGGCGAAACTAGGGCGTGAAGCCACTCCCGCATGTGACCCCACTCAGCCGAGGACACACCTCGAGAACCAGAGACAAACAATCACAATCAACAAACCGTCACAAGACAATTACTATATTATTCAATCAACCATAACACATCAACAATCATCCCATTATGGGACTAATACTGAGTAGGAAATCCTACCTGGACAAAGACAACTATCGACGGTCTCTACAAATTGTATCAAAAGCTTCTTCTACGAAACCTCCTCCTATCATACAGCATACAAATGCTACCAAATCACAAACTACTCAAAAACCCCCAAATCCCTAGATTAGGGTTTAACCAACTTAAAGGAAAGAAAACAAAAAGGGTACATAGATCTTACCCTTGACGCGAGGATCTCAACGGTATAACAAACGATGAAAACCGACCTTCCAAACTCCGGGATTTGCTAACAATGCGATTAAGATGATGAACGTACTTGCTTTCTCAGTTTGACAGTAAATTAGGTTTTGTAAAAGTGTTTAGAATGATGACGGAAAAGGTTATATATCTTAATCGCATAATTAACAAAACCCGAGAAAAACTCCCCGTAAACCGGCTACTCGATCGAGTATCTAAGGTACTCGATCGAGTACCCCCTTACTCGATCGAGTATCCTAGTTACTCGATCGAGTACCCAACAGGTCAGAAACTATTTTAAAACGCAACTTACCCTTACTCGACAGAGTAAGGCCTACTCGATAGAGTACCCAAAGACTCATAAATACGGAGTATTACAGTCTTCCCTCCTTAAAAAGAACTTCGTCCCCGAAGTTCAAACCACAACTAAACAAAGGTACTCCCACAACACTTCCGACTCAAGAATCAAAACGAAACTCAACATAAAACATGTTACTAACCCAACTCATCCCGACAAACATACCGACACGACATACAAAAAGGGTATAAAACTCTAAAAAACTCTTCGCGATCATCTCCTACCCCTCTAAAAGAAACAGGGTTACGTCCCCGTAACCATACATACCTGATAAAAAAGAAAAGGGTAACGCTCTTTCATAGCTTCCTCTGGCTCCAATTTAGCTTCCTCAGTCTCGTGGTTAGACCAAAGGATCTTAAGCAAAACTGTCTCACCACTCCTAGTCTTCCTGACCTTTCGGTCAAGAATCTGCTTAGGCACCTCAAGATATGATAAGGACTCATCTAGCTCTAAGCTCTCTGCCTCTAACACATGTGACGGGTCACTCACATACTTCTGCACCTGCGATACATGAAACACATTATGCACTCTCTCTAGCGCAGCTGGTAAAGCCAGACGATATGCAACTTCCCCAACTCGCTCTAAGATCTCATAAGGCCCAATAAACTTCTGACTTAGCTTGCCTTTCTTCCCAAATCTCATAACCCCACGCATAGAAGACACTTTCAAAAGAACCTTGTCCCCAACTTGAAACTCTATGTCTCGGCGATGTAGATCTGCATAACTCTTTTGCCTATACTGAGCTGCTCTCATCCGTTCCCTGATCATCTTAATTTGTTCCACCATCTCATGCACCATCTCTGGTCCTAAAATAACTGCCTCAGCATTATCGTCCCAACAAATCGGACTCCTACATCTCCTCCCATACAAAACCTCAAACGGTGCCATACCAATACTAGTGTGATAGCTGTTATTGTAAGAAAATTCTATCAAGTCCAACCTCTGTTCCCAGCTACCACCAAAATCCATCACACAAGCTCGCAACATATCCTCAAGAGTCTTGATTGTTCTCTCGGTCTGTCCGTCTGTCGCAGGATAAAATGCTGTACTCGTCTTCAAAGTTGTTCCCAACGATTCCTGCAACTCTTTCCAAAACCTTGATATAAATCTCGCATCTCTGTCAGACACTATGTCCTTAGGGACTCTATGTAACTTAAGCACGTTCTTTCGATAGGCCATAGCCAATTGTGCTTTAGTCCATGTATCTTTCATTGGAACAAAGTGAGCTGACTTGGTCAGTCGATCCACTATTACCCAAATCATGTTCTTACCTTGTTGACTCTTTGGCAAACCCACGATAAAATCCATGGAAATGGATTCCCAATTCCACTCAGGTACCATTAAAGACTGAATCTTACCTTGTGGTCGTCGCTGTTCCCCTTTTACTCTCTGGCATGTCAAACAACGGGCCACAAACTCTGCTGTTTCTTTCTTCATTCCAGGCCACCAAAACGTATTCTTTAAATCCTTATACAACTTATCTCCACCTGGATGAACTGAATATAATGTGTGCAGTGTGGTTCTGTCATGATAGTCTTTTTCAACTCCTCATCATTAGGAACACACCACCTACCATCAAACCTCAAACTACCGTCTGTATGAATTGAAAATTGGGACATTGTCCCTTTCTCTACTCCAGCTCTCCACTCCACTATCTTAGGATCCAACGCCTGCTTACCTAGAATGTCATCATAAAACTCAAGCTGCACTGTCATATCACCCATGGCATCTCCTTTCTGCATCATATGTATCCCAAACCTCGCTACCTCATCTCTCAGCCTCATCAAAGATAGAGTTGTACACAGAGAATGTACACTCTTCCTACTCAAAGCATCAGCAACTACATTGGCCTTCCCTTCATGGTAGATAATTTCCATGTCATAATCGCCAATCAGCTCCATCCATCTCCTTTGTCTCATGTTCAACTCCTTTTGAGTGAAAATATACTTGAGACTCTTGTGATCAGAAAATACCTTAAAGATTGCTCCATAAAGGTAATGTCTCCATATCTTGAGAGCAAACACCACTGCACCCAACTCCAGATCATGAGTAGGGTAGTTCTCCTCATAAGGCTTCAATTGCCTAGAAGCATAGGCAATCACTTTACCGTTCTGCATCAACACACATCCCAACCCATTCTTTGAGGCATATGTATAAACCTTAAAGTTCTCGATCCCTTCAGGCAATGCTAAGATAGGAGCTGTGGTCAAACGCTCCTTTAATGTTTGGAACGCCGTCTCACAACTCTCATCCCAATGAAACCTGTTCTCTTTCCTCATCAACACTATCATAGGTCGAGCTATCTTGGAGAAATCTTTCACGAACCGTCTGTAGTACCCAGCTAAACCCAGAAAACTCCTGATCTCAGCAACATTCTTTGGTGCTTCCCACTTTGTCACTGCCTCAATCTTCGCCGGATCCACAACTACTCCCTCCTTAGAGATCACATGCCCCCCAAAAGCAACTTTCTCTAACCGAACTCACACTTGGACAAATTTAGCATACAACTCATGCTCCCTCAAAGTTTGCAACATGGTCCTCAGATGCTCCTCATGCTCCTCCTTAGTCTTAGAGTAGACTAAGATGTCATCGATAAATACCACCACAAACTTGTCCAAAAACTGTCTGAAGATTCTGTTCATCAACTTCATAAACACAGCCGATGCATTAGATAACCCAAATGGCATCACTACATACTCATAATGGCCATACCTCGACGTGAAAGCTGTCTTTGGTATGTCCACCTCTCTAATCTTCACCTGATGGTACCCCGACTTCAAATCAATCTTGGAAAAGACCGATGCACCACTCAACTGATCAAACAGGTCATCTATCCTTGGCAAACGATACTTGTTCTTCACCGTCACTCGGTTCAGCTCCCTGTAATCTATGCACAACCTCAAACTCCCATCTTTCTTCTTCACGAAAAGAACTGGTGCTCCCCACGGCGATACACTAGGTCTAATGTATCCCTTCTCTATCAGATCATCTAACTGTTTCCTGAGCTCCTCCATCTCTTTAGGACCCATACGGTACGGTGCCTTAGAGATTGGCCCCGTCCCCGGTTTCAACTCAACGGTGAAATCTATCTCCCTCTTCGGTGGCAACCCCGGAATCTCCTCTGGAAAAACATCTCGCAAATTCTCCCACCACCGTATCCGATCAATCGTCGGACTCTCTATCCGGTCATCTCTCACATGGCACAAGATCAAAGGACATCCCTTCCTCAGGTAAGACTTCAAGGTGACAGCTGCAATCAACTTAACTTTGGGTTTGACTAGAAACCCGCGATAAGACACACTAACACCCTTAGGACCTCTTAAAGACACTTTCTTTTGATGGCAGTCTATCTTAGCTTTATACTTTCCCAGCCAATCCATCCTAACTATCATCTCAAAACCGTCAAAAGGAAACTCTAGCAAGTCTACAGGGAAATCAACTTGCCCAACTATCATAGGTACATCCCTATATAACCTCCCACAAGATACAGACTCACCCGAATGTATAAAAACTTGCTCACTAACAGACTCATACACTCTCAAACCCAACCGTTTAACATGACTCGAAGATACAAACGACTGAGAAGCCCCCGAATCAAACAAAACAAAGGTATGAATACCATTAACAAGAAAAGTACCGGTGATAACGTGTGCATCCTCCTCAGCTGCTTTCTTCTCCATCATGAATAACTTTTCACTGGTCTTCTGTCCACCTCCCTGGATAGTACTGGCTGATGTGGTCGGCTTAGCACCCGACCCTTGATTGTTGTTGTTGTTCGTCGGTGGTTTCTGATAAGAATTACTGCCGTTGCGGTTACCTCCACTCTGATAGCTCTGACTTCCCCGGTTTGCCCATGATCCAGTCGGTCTATTGCTCGCATAGCTCTGCGCAGGTCTTTGGAAAGTTCCAGGTGCACTTGTGCACTCATGTCTCTTGTGGCCTACACCACCACAACTATAGCAGGTCACTCCCCAACTACCACTAACACTTCCACGGCCACGCCCAAAGGAAGCCCCAGCACTGAACCCTGACCCAGAAGAAAACCCTCTAGACTGATTGTGGTTGCCTTTCTTGTGATTAGATTGGCCACCACCCTCGCTCTCAGACTTCCTTTTCTCGCCACCTAACCTCTCCTGAGCCATCTCCACCAACCTCTCAGCTCTCCTAGCCCTCTCATAAGCTTCCTTAACATCAGTAAGGACTCCCACGGGTAACTTATCCATAATCTTAGGGGTCAACCCCCTCTCAAACCTCAGCGCCAGATTCTCCTCATTCAAACCCATATCCTCAGCATACCTAGACTTCTCATTGAACTGCCTGTAGTACTCGGCCACAGACATCTCAGCGGTCATCTTAAAACTGTCAAACTCCTCTCTCAACTTACTCCTCACATGCTCCGGTACAAACTCTTTTCTCATAGCCCTACGAAACTTTTCCCAAGGTATAGCAGGTAAACCTTGGTTCGCATATAACTCCTTAGCACTCACTATCACCGTATCCCACCACTTGCCAGCTGCCTCCCTCAGATAGAACGCAGCCTGTTCCACTCTCATCTCATCAGGACAGTGAACCAAATCTAATATGTTCTCCATCTCTCAAAGCCAGCTATCAAGAAGGTTCGGCTTCCCAACTCCCTTGTACTCTTTCGGGTTAAACCTCGCTATATAGAGGCTGATTTTAGAGTGATAAACCTCTTTCTCCTTATCCTTATCCTTATCTTTCCCCACAGTCTTTAAAGCCTCAGTAAGAGCATTCTGATGCTCCAACATCTTAACGATGTCATCTATGTTCATAAGCTCAGGTCTCGCATACAACGCATTCTTCTTGGGCGGCATCTTGAAACTATAACAGAAAAAGGGGTGGATATAAACATACGCGCCAAAACCTCAAAACAAGTAAACAAGCTGCCCGGACCCTACTCGATCGAGTTCCCAAACTATACTCGATCGAGTGCCCACTATACTCGATCGATTGCCCCAACATCAGACCCCAAACAGACCTTCTGATCTCTAACATACTCGACCGAGTAGCTAGAGTGACCCCCTACTCGATCGAGTGCCCGAGGTACTCGATCGAGTGCCCAAAAACACGATTCTGGACTCAAAATCGTCAAAAACCCACCCGATCAAGTCAGTCCCACTCGATCGAGTCATGCTAACTCAGAAACGCTACCCGCATGCTATATCATATGCTAACATGCTAAAAACTTTATAAAACCAACGTTATATCATAACTAAGCATATAATGCTACGCATCTTTTCATACGATCTACGAAATCATTATGTCATGTTATTAAACGCCACATTGTAAACATCCATCATGTTTCTCATTCCAACAACAGTTCTACATATATCATCAACCTTTCTTTCATATTCTCAACTTTCTACTGCAATCATCCAACAGTTACACACACTTCATCACATTCACACACAAGCTAACCAAACAACGCATACGACCTTGACATACACCTCCCATGTGACCGGTTCAAAATTGTAGGGCGAGTTCGCGACTTCAGCACGTCTCCCAAGCCTTTGCATTAGCTCCTACAACCTTTACCCCGAGTTCATTCTAATTGACTCCCTATGTTCATTAGGTTCATTGGTTACAGGTTTCAGGATCGTCGCTCTGATACCATTTGTAACACCCCCATACTCCAAGTGCCTTACCAGGACCACTCGGGTATGAAGATATTACCATCTCTCATTACCCGAGGCATGATATTCATAAGACAATAACGAAACAACTTAAATGATATAACTTTAGTGAAAAGTACAATCGAAACCAAATCCCAAAATACGGTACAAGTTCTTAAAACCAACCGCTTTCAAATACCAAATGTCATAAAACTAAAAGACTACGGCGAAGACGTCTATCGTCGACGGTGGCACATCCCACTATCCCGGTACTCAACTCAAACTCGCTCAATTTCTGCTCACCATCCCCGAATGGATCACCGCAGGTTTACAAAACAACAACCGGGGTCAGTACTAATCACACAACTCAATATATCAACAATAAGATAAACAGCCAGCTTAACCGTCACTTACAATCAACCACACCAATCCCAACAATCTCAATCACCGACCGTCCACTGGACCAGCCCTGCCAGTGGGGGACCGCGGCCGTACCCACCAAATCCCCGCTCCTTATAATGAGCGATAACCCTGTCCATTAATGTGCACATCCCCTTCCGTGGCGGGTTCCACGAAGGGCAAAACTAGGGCGTGAAGCCGCTCCCGCAAGTGACCCCACTCAGCCGAGTACACGCCTCGAGAACCAGAGACAAACAATCACAATCAACAAACCGTCACAAGACAATTACTATATTATTCAATCAACCACAACACATCAACAATCATCCCATTATGGGACTAATACTGAGTAGGAAATCCTACCTGGAAAGCACAACTATCAGACGGTCTCTACAACTGTATCAAAAAGCTTCTTCTACGAAACCTCCTCCTATCATACAACATACAAATGCTACCAAATCACAAACTACTCAAAAACCCCCAAATCCCTAGATTAGGATTTAACCAACTTAAAGGAAAGACAACAAAAAGGGTACATAGATATTACCCTTGACGCGAGGATCTCAACGGTATAACAAACGATGAAAACCGACCTTTCAAACTCCGGGATTTGCTAACAATGCGATTAAGATGATGAACGTACTTGCTTTCTCAGTTTGACAGTAAATTAGGTTTTGTAAAAGTGTTTAGAATGATGACGGAAAAGGTTATATATCTTAATCGCATAATTAACCAAACCCGAGAAAAACTCCCCGTAAACCTATTTACTCGATCGAGTATCTAAGGTACTCGATCGAGTACCCCCTTACTCGATCGAGTATCCTAGTTACTCGATCGAGTACCCAACAGGTCAGAAACTATTTAAAACGCAACTTACCCTTACTCGACAGAGTAAGGCCTACTCGATAGAGTACCCAAAGACTCATAAATACGGAGTATTACAGTCTTCCCTCCTTAAAAAGAACTTCGTCCCCGAAGTTCAAACCACAACTAAACAAAGGTACTCCCACAACACTTCCGACTCAAGAATCAAAACGAAACTCAACATAAAACATGTTACTAACCCAACTCATCCCGACAAACATACCGACACGACATACAAAAAGGGTATAAAACTCTAAAAAACTCTTCGCGATCATCTCCTACCCCCCTAAAAGAAACAAGGTTACGTCCCCGTAACCATACATACCTGATAAAAAAGAAAAGGGTAACGCTCTTTCATAGCTTCCTCTGGCTCCAATTTAGCTTCCTCAGTCTCGTGGTTAGACCAAAGGATCTTAAGCAAAACTGTCTCACCACTCCTAGTCTTCCTGACCTTTCGGTCAAGTACATAGGGCACTTGATCGGTACGTAGATCTTACCCTCGACGCAAGGATCACAAAGGTATAAAGAAATGTGAAATCCGACCTTCCAAGCTCCGGGATTTGCCAACAATGCGATTGATGCGAAAAACGTAGTTTGTTTTCTCTTTGAAAGTGATTAGGTTTATAAAAGTGTTTAAAGAAAGTGACGGAAGTAATTATATACTAAATCGCATTATTAACAAAACCGACAAATCATCCCTCCGTAAACCGGCTACTCGATTGAGTGCCCCCTACTCGATCGAGTATCAAGGTTACTCGATCGAGTACCCAACAGGTCAGAAACTATTTTTAAAACGCAACACACCCTTACTCTACAGAGTAAGGCCCACTCGATAGAGTACCCAGAGACTCATAAAACCGTAGTATTACAAAGAGTCTCTTTAAAGCATCGGCATAAGACATGCCTAAATCAGAAAGCACCCTTTGATGCCTCCCAAGTTTCCTTTCGGTTGTCTTCGGCTTTCTAGGACGACATTTATTGCAAGAGGTAAGCTTTGGACAACCTAGACTAGAGGTTTCTATAGGTGGCATGTTCTTTTCCACCATCCCATTTTCAAGAGTAAGGACGCGAATGCTCAAATTTTCCGTTGTAGCTTGAACTCGCAGGACCATGGCATAAAGGTCTTGGAGAGACACAGTGATTGTGGCTTGAGCTGCTTCGTGACTTTGCTGACTGACAGAACTTGCTGGATTCCTACTCGACAGAAATGACGCGCATTACAACTCGATTCGACATGGGATCACGCATACTAAGACAATAAGCAACAAAGACGGGAAGGGACATGTAACTATGAGGATAAGATGACAAATCTAGACGTCGACTTCTGAATTCATAAAATGTCGTGAGCGACTTCTCGTGTTTGAATTCACGGTGCTTGACTTTAATTTAGACTCGCGTGTTGACTTTGACGGAGTGACATTTATATGGCTGACCTTATTGACAGGATTGAAGTTAACCGTGATTCTAAAATGTGTGTTTAGGACAGACTTGACTCGAGGTTTGGGTATGTGTGTACCCGAACGTGACACTAGGAGAATTCGGTGTGTCGACTTGAGTGTGTGAGTCGACGTGTCGGAAATGTTAAGATCTTAACTGAATTGCGGTAGGGGGGGTCCAAAATGACGGCGTGATGCCTGAGGACTTGACTTGAATTTGAAAAGACCCAAAATGTATAGGAAGACATGTTTATAACTTGACAGAGTTCCGACTAGGACATAGTCGGTTTGAATTTTGACTCTAACTTGGCCCAATTGAATTTACATATTTATATTTACATGGTTTGAAAATATTTTGATTAAAAGGTTTTTTTTTTAGATTTTTTTTTGCACGGGTTTTGAAATGGGTTTAAGGCCCGAAGTTTGACTCGATATTTGGACAAAGTTTCGGCTTATTTTGCGCTGTTTTGAAAATGTTTACATTTTGAAAAGGATTTCATTTTACAAAATTTTGTCATGGTTTTGTTTACAAAAAGTGATCACGTATATGATATAAACATACATATGGGCATTATAACGGTATGCTGAGTGCATTTTAAGGGTATTGGCTTAAAAGGTGGGTTGCTATACCAAGCAATCAAACCCTAGTCTGTGGAGAGGTCCGTGCCAAACATGAGTAAGGTCGGTTCCTAGTCCATTTCCTCGAGTAGTGAAGGCCCTTGATACAAATAAGAGTATATACCACGGTATGTTTGACGTCAATCGCTATCTATACTTAGGCCCAGATAAGAATTTGGACCGTCCTGACGGGACGATTGGTCGAATGGGTTGAGTTGAGCCTAGGAAGGCCGAATAAAACAACCTAAGAAGGTCGAGTAATGAAAACCAACAACTGTCTCGTATAAACTATTCCCTAACCTCATTCAAGTTTCACCCTGGGTAACACGTAAGTGTATCATCCATAGCAGAGTCGCCAATCTGTGGACATGGGCCACCCGTGGTGCGCGCGAAAGGGCGCTCGTATAAGCGTGCATTTGTGGAGTCGCCACTAATTTTTTATGCGAAATTGGAACCGTTCGAATACCTCGTGTCATGTCAAGACACAAAGTAGTGACATGAACACTAAGAACTCGTTAACCTTAGAATTCTATTTCTAGAATGACTCTCGTGGATGCCAATGAACAAGGATGTTCACAGAGATCTGGAGTAAGGGGTAAGGGTACGTATTAGGAAGTCCTTTTACTGAACACCTAATCCCGCCCGCCTCGATAGCGGCCTCTACTAATGATTAGGAAAATCGTTCATATTTGATATGTCGTCGATTATATGCATGCAATGCAACATCCAACGTTTTAATCCTAGCATGTGAATTAAACTAAGTCGGTGTGCAAATAATTTAGGTAATTATTAATGTCGAAATCGAGGTTTAGGATTAATTACATGTGAAAGACAAATAAATAAACCATACATAAATAAATACGATAAATAAATAGTGATAATTGAAATTACAATGAATTACAAAAGATTAGTTGACTTACGTCAAAAATATACTTAAGACGGAAAATTTGGAAATAAAAATAAAAGGGTAATAATTAAGGTAACAAAATAGGATAGATTAAAGGTGATATTACAATTAATAGTTAATTAAATAGGTAATTAAAGGCTACGTCAAAGCGAGAACGAAAGTTCAGGGACAAAGGTCACCTCAGAACAGACGCAACATCTGCTGCGTCCCTAGGAAGAGTTGCAGCTAATCCTGCATCTGTTCTTGAGTTGAGCTCTGGTTGTGAAGTCACAACCGCGAGTTTTTAATATTCGTTGGTATGTTTTATGATTGATTATCGACATTTGACTCAAGTGATAGTGATTTAACATATTAATTATGCCTGAAATCGTCATAAAGAAATGAACACGAATTAAAACGGGTTAGAACGAATTAGAAACGAATTAGATTTATTCACAATGTCGAAATTATAAAAGGAACGAACTTTGAAAGAAAAACAATCTGAAACTAAACAATGGAAATATGTACAAAGGACGAATCCCAGAAACTTGATATGGACAAACCAAGCCTCTAAAATCCGAGTTTGGTTTAATGACGAAAACCCGCAAATATCGAGATATTAGGGATTTAGGTCGAAATAAAATGTGATAATTAAAAGGAGAATATTAAGATATGGTTTATATACAAAGGAAAGAAAGAAAATAAGAAAATAAAACAAAAGGAATAAAAACAACAGAAAAACCGAGAAAGAAGAAGAAGAGCAGGAGCAGCGGCAACCTTTGGAAGAGGCGAAGCAGATGTTGCGGCCCTTCGAAGAGGCGCAGCTGCTGCTGCTGCTGCGTTTCTTCTCGACGTCTGGTTGCCATTGTTCCGTAAAAATATTTTGATAAAAGGGTTTTAAAAGTCGGTTTTAAACATACTTTTGACGTAAATCTTACAATAATGAGAACAAAAATAAAATACAATAAAAAGATGGGATTTACACCCTCAGACTTACATAATTGACGAAACGAGATTGACTAAGTTAACGTTAGTGATGGCTCGACTCGAATGTATGTATAAAGTGCCCTCGTTAGAGGATTTAGATTAAATTTATTGATGTGTAGTGGTCAAATGGGTCGGTCATGCAACATGACTGGTACTCAGAGTGATCTGAGTTTACATGGTCGATTGATCAATCACGTAGGTGTCGAAAGCTTAGAGCAAAGTCTAGAATACAAAGGGACAAAAGGAGGGCGGACACTCGCGTGAAAAATAAGGAGACCGAAGGTCTCTATTTATACTAAAAAATGTGAAGAGTTTTTGAATGACACAAACTTTGGAAAGAAATCACGGAAATATTCCGTGAACAGCAAAAACGAGCTGGAGAAGAGGCGCAGCAGCTGTTGCGATCCTTCCAAGAGGCGCAGTATCTGCTGCATCATTTCCCTAGAGGTTTCCTCCTACGGAAGAAAGATTTCCGCGTTCCTTTTATGGAATTGCGGTAGATCTCTACTTCCTTATTCCGTAAAATAAGATATATGGATGATATTTTGCCAAAATATATAAAATTAAATTATGGAATAAATATCTGGAATATTCTAGAACATTCCGACTCGCCATTTTAAACGGTTTCTTAGAAAATGAAGCGATTTTTTGACCGGACTCCAAATGAACTCTGATTACTGCCAAAACGACCGTATCGGCGCGTAGATGACGACAAAGGGGTTGACACAAGTGTTTGAGCAACCACTTGATGATAAACTTACGGACTATCATAAATCGTTCTGTGTACCAAACATGCGGCCCAATCATCACTGGGTGGTTGGCGGAAGGTGTAGAAATGAGGTATCTACACCTTTGGCACTCTATGTAACCTCACGACATTATTCCTGTAGCCATTTGCCAACTGCACCTTAGTCCACGACTCTTTCATGTGAATAAAATGAGCTGATTTAGTCAAACGATCAACGATCACCCATATCATGTTATTACCTTACTGGCCCCTCGGTAAACCCACTATGAAATACATGGAGATATATTCCCATTTCCACTCAAGTACCTCAAGAGACTGAAGCTTACCTTGCGGTCTTTGCTGTTCCCCTTTGACTCTCTGGCAAGTCAGACATCTAGCCACAAACTCAGCTGTCTCCCTCTTCATCCCAGTCCACCAAAACGTGTTCTTAAGATCCCTATAAACCTTGTCACCACCTGGATGTACTGAATACAGTGTGCAATAAGCCTCAATCATGATTATCTTTTTCAACTTTTCATCCTTAGGTACACACGATCTCCCATCAAACCGAACACTCCCATCAGAATGAATAGAGAACCGAGACACCGTCGCTTTCTCTACTCCAGCTCTCCACTCCTGAATCTTGGAATCAAGAGCCTGTTTCCTGCGAATATTATCACAAGGATCCAGCTAAACTGTCAAATCACCTCTATCGTCCCCTTTCTGGATCACATGTATCCCCATCTTGGTCACTTCATCTTTTAGCCTCATTAGTGACATAGCTATGCATAGAGAATGCACACTCTTCCTGCTCAACGCATCGGCCACCAAATTGGCCTTCCCTTCATGGTATATGATATCTATGTCATAGTCTCCTATAAGCTACATCCACCCCCTCTGTCTCATGTTCAACTCCTTCTGAGTAAAGATGTACTTGAGACTCTTGTGATAAAAAAACACCTTAAAAAACGCTCCATAAAGGTAGTGTCTCTAAATCTTGAGAGCAAACACAACTACACCCAACTCTAGATCATGTGTCGGATAGTACTCCTCATAAGACTTCAATTGCCTAGAAGCATAGGCAATGACTTTCCCATCTTGCATCAACACACAACCCAACCCATTCTTCGAAGCATCTGTATACACTCGAAGTTCTCACTTCCTTCAGGTATAGCTAAGACTTGAGTTGTGGTCAAACGCACCTTTAATGTTTGGAACGCAGTCTCACAACTTTCATCCCAATGAAGCATGTTCTCTTTTCTCATCAACGCTGTCATAGGCCTGGAAATATTGAAAAAGTCTTTCACGAACTGCCGATGGTACCCTGCCAAACCCAAGAAACTCCTGATCTCGGCCACATTCTTTGGTACCTCTCAGTTTGACACCGCCTTAATCTTGCAAGGATCCACAACTACACTCTCTTTAGAGATCAAACGGCCTAGAAAAACCACTTTCTCTAACCAGAACTCACACTTAGACAACATAGCATACAATTGGTTGTCACGGAGAGTTTGCAACACCAAACGTAAATGCTCCCCATGCTCCTCCTTAGTCTTGGAATAGACTAAGATGTCATCTATGAACACCACCACAAACTGGTCCAAGTATTGGCTGAACACCATGTTCATCCGATCCATAAACGCTGCTAGCGCATTGGTCAACCCAAACGACATCACCACATACACATACTGACCATACCTCGCTCGAAAATCTGTCTTTGGTATGTCCTCATCCCCAATCCTCATCTGATAGTACCCCGACCTTAGATAAATCTTTGAAAAGACACCAGCTCCACTCAACTGGTAAAAAGATCATCTATCCTTGGCAAAGGACACTTGTTCTTTACTGTAACATGGTTCAACTCTCTGTAGTCTATACATAATCTCATGCCCCCATCTTTCTTCTTCACGAACAAGACTGGTGCACCCCACGACAATACACTTGGTCTAATGTATCCCTTATCCACCAAATCATTCAAAAATTTCTTCAGGTCCTCTAACTCCTCAGGACCCATACGGTACGAGGCCTTAGAGATTGATCCCGTCCCCAGTTTCAACTCAACACTGAAGTCTATCTAGTTCTTCGGTGGTAAACCTGGTATATCATCAGGAAAAGTATCTGGAAACTCTTCCACTACTGGTATATCATCTGCTGTCGACTCTACCATGCGAGTACATTTCACATGGCATAGAATCAAAGGGCACCTCTTCCTCAAGTATGACTTTAATGTCACCGCTGCAATCACTTTGACTTTGGGTTTGATAACAAACCCACGATAAGACACACCAACTCCCTTAGGGCATCTTAAAGAAACTTTATTTTGGTGACAATCTATTCTAGCCTTATACTTATCCAACCATTCCATCCCCACTATCATCTCAAAACCATCCATAGGAAACTCCAACAAGTCAACTGGAAGGTCAACTTGCCCAATAACCATGGACACCCTTCTATACAGCTTCCCACAAGACACTAACTCACTAGATTGTATAAAACCTCATCTTTTACAGACTCAATCTCTCTCAAACCCATAGACTTAGCAAACCTCATCACAGATTTGGCTGTGAACATGCTCCGGAACGAACTCCTGCCTCATAGCCCTCTTGAACTCAGACCACGGATTGCAGTCTTACCCTGCTTCATGTAGATGTCTAAAGCACTATCCTTTACTTTATCCCACCATTCCCTTGTTGTATTTCTCAGGTAGAACGCGGCTTGTTCCACATTAAACTCTTCCGGACAGTGTACCACTCCCAAGATGTTCTCCATCTCCCGGTTCCAGTTGTCGAGCAAAATCGGCGCACCTGTACCCACATAGGTAGTGGGGTTTAAGCGAGATATCGTAATGCTCATCTTCGCAAAGTCTACCCCAACCTCCTTATCCTTCGCCTTCTTCTTGAGGGTTTTGGTAAATCCATCCTGATGCTCAAGCATCTTGGTGATCTCGTCAACACTCATCTCTTGAGCCCTAACGTACAACGCTTATCTCTTTGGCGGCATATCTTTGAGCTATAAAAGGGAGATAAACGTAAGCACATAGGCTACGGCTCAAAGAAAATATGACCCGCATATAACTTACTCGATCAAGTAACAACACATACTCGATCGAGTAGGAGTCACTCGATCGAGTAAGCCACCAACTCGATGAACTACCCAAACTCCAGAACCTGCCCAGAACTATCATAAAACGTACTCGATCGAGTCACAAACATACTCGGTCGATTACCGGACACTCGATCGAGTACTCCCCTTACTCTATAGAGTAGCACAAACCATTGGCTACTGCCCAACGTATACATATACCCACTCGATCGAGCTCAACCCACTTGATCGAGTCCAACATACTCGATCGAGTTTCCCCCGCTCGATAGAGCCATGCTGACGATACTACACTACCCGCGTGTCTTAACTTTATAAGTTTTCCTAAAACCAAAAATGTTTTATATATTACAACTCCTATTCACATGTTACTAGAATAACCACGTATAAATTCAGTTCCGTCATATAAACATGCTTAAACCACAAATCATATTATCATGCAACAATTACCTTCATCTTTTCCAACATAACATCCATCATATACTTCAACCAACATATGCATATGAACAATAATAAACAACTAGCGATCTCATGACACCCCATAGTGACCGGTTCAAAGTTGTAGGGCGAGTTCGCGACTTTAGGACGTCTCCCAACCCTTTTCATTAGCTCCTAACAACTCCTACCCGGGTTCATTTTAGTTTGACTCTCTACATTCATTGGATTTATTAGTTACACCAAGGTGCCTTACTAAGACCACCTAATGCATGGAAATTCTACCATCTCGGTTACCCGAGGCATAGTAATCAAAAGTGACCATCAAGAAACG
Organism: Silene latifolia; assembly: GCF_048544455.1. Taxonomy (NCBI): domain Eukaryota; kingdom Viridiplantae; phylum Streptophyta; class Magnoliopsida; order Caryophyllales; family Caryophyllaceae; genus Silene; species Silene latifolia. The sequence goes on from NC_133536.1 coordinate 48,239,187, forward strand.
TACTGAGGAATACGATACAGCTGCTCCAAACCAAAACCAACTGAAATAAATAAAATGTTATGACACTACAGCGGAACACTACTATTCGGACTCATGGTGACTCCATCCCCAACTAACCCGCACGCATCATAGCTATACCTGCTAAACACTGCTCAGCATCCCCGAATGGATCTCCACAGTTTTCACAACATTTAACGGGGTAAGTTACTACATAAACAATATAAGATAAAACAACAAACAGAAACATAATCAGAGCCCTCCAACACCGTCACATCACCAATCATATACTATACACAAAAGTGTGCAGCCCTACCAGAATATCCATCGCAACAGATATTCCACACCGCCAGTGGGGGACCGCAACCGTTTCCAACTAAGCCCCGCACATATCCATCGAGCGAATAACCCGTGTTCCTTAATGTACACACCCCCTTGTGACGGAAACCACAAGGGGCGAATCAAGGGCATGAAACCACTCCCCCAATTAACTCCACTTAGCCGAGGGCGCACCTCGCAAACCACAGACAATCAACAACAACCAATTACAATACCAAAAATACCAAAACCAGTTATGATATAGTCACATGTCAATCAAACAATAACCATCTTATAATCATTTATACAATAACTGAGTAGGGAAACCCTACCTGGAATGAAATCACCAATCAACAACCACAAGCAGCGGATCAAAAGCGTTCCTCTACGAAATCGCCTCCTATAATCACATAATCATACTATTACAATCTAACATCAACAACACTACCAACAATCTCCAACTCACCCAATTAGGGTTTAAAAAAAACTAATGATACGACATAAAAATGGTACAAGGATCTTACCCATAATACAACGATCTCAAAGGTATAAAGAACTCCGAAATCCGACGACTCTATCCCTTGGATTTGATAGCAATGCGAGAGAAGAACTTACGTTATTTTGTTTTCTTTTGTAAAAAGATTTAGAATAAGGTAAAAAGGTAAAAGAAACTGACGGAAATATTTATATAACCATTTCATGCGTTGCTATCAAACCCGGCCAAAAACCGTATAACCCGACTTACTCGATCGAGTACCGCCTACTCGATCGAGTTGCCCTCACTCAATCGAGTATCCATCAGGCAGAATACACTCCAGAATGAAAAACTAACTTACTCGACCAAGTAAGCCCTACTCGATAGAGTACCCAACAGCTCATAAATACGTGGTATTACAATGTATACAGCTTATATGGTGGTGGTACATCGGTTGACTTGGATTTGAGACGGTAACGATTTAAGAATTGGTATGGATGATGGCGTGATAATTGTATCATAATAGTTAAAACTGTGGGTAGGGTACACCTCTCCTTGTTGATGTTGCATGTTACCTTATTTCTAAATTGCATGAATGTGATGATTGTCTTACTGTTATGAAATTTTATTTGTAACCCCCGCAAGTGTACGGTTGCCCGTTGTATTATTGCTAGGGTTGAACCCAAGGGATGGAGATTATGGTTCTAAGACTAGTTGTCTAGACACTAGTTTAGTTCAACCTAATATGATGGATTGGTTATGAGGATAACTAAGAAGACTAAGCTAAACAATTAAGAGTAGAGCGATTACTAAAATGATGATGAAAATGATAGGAAAAGAACTAGGAATCCGGGTTCAATTACATAGATAAAGAAGGGATCAAACATAGATTAAAAACATCCAAGAGCAACACAAAGGAAAGACCAATCTCTCGATGTAGGCTAACCCTAGGCTAAGATTGATTAATTTCTCACTCAATTAACCAAACCCAAAGTTTTATCATGTAATTTCCTAAGTACTCGTCAAGCTCTCACCCAACAAGTAGAAAAATATAGTGGAAACACCTAAACTCTTATTCATGCATTTTCAGAAACACCTTATATGCATAATAGAACTAACAAGCATATACTCAAGGATTATAGTCTTTGTATGTCAAAACCTCAACCCTATAACTCTATATAAGATCCCCCTTCATCCTAGTATGAAACTACTCATACATGTTTACAATAACAAAGGTAAAGGATGAGGATTTTAGCATGGAACAAATAAAGGAAAACATGATTGCAAAGTAAACTAATTAAGCAACTCAAATATGTAAACAATTGAAAGATGGACAATAATAAAGAAGAGATTGTACCAATATTGAAGACAAAGTTGTAATTTTTGATTAAATAGAAGAATAATCTTCACCAATCTTCAATTAACAACCCAATACTAAATGTAAACAATTGATAACAACTAATTCTAAGCTAATCTATGAAGTAATTAATGTTTGATTAAGGAAATATTAAGGATATGATTAAGGGTTTGCATAAGATTAGGGAAATAAATTCAGATCTAGGGTTGTATATACAAATTATTAAGGGACGGGGTATTTATAGGTTGCACCATAATTAGGGTGAAATTACAAAGAGGCTTTAAAATGCGGAAGAGGGGTCCCAGCCGGTCGACCGGCTACCGGTGGTCTGATCAGCTGGGAGCTCCCTGTAAGAAATAAGTTGGAAATGAAGTCATCAGGTGCCTCTGGCCGGTGGACCGGCTGCCGGTGGTCCACCGGCTGGGAGCTCGTTTGACTTCTCCTTCCTTCGTTGACTTTTCTGCTTCAACTTGTGCTCCCAGCCGGCCGGCCGGCTGCCCGTGACTTGCCCGGCTGGGAGTTCTTTGGAACTTCCATGCTTTCTTCCTTTCTTCTTGTTCTCCCAGTCAGGTGGCCGGCTGCCGGTAGGGATGTCAATGGATCGGGTTCGGGTCGGGTGAAGCCTCATCCGTCATCCATCCGTCTTTTTAAAATCTCATCCAACCCGTCCGTCATCCGTGAAACATATCATCCGTCATCCATCCATCCATCATCCATGGATGAAACGGGTGGATCGGGTGATAAACGGGTGTTGTGCATTTATAATTTCAAGTTTAAAAAAATGATGATTTTTTTTTTCTCTACAAAAATAAAGTTAGATAATTAATTTAGTTTAACTTTCTAGTGGGTAGGCTTACAAAATATTTATATTGAGAGTAGAAAAATATGAAAATTTAAATATTTTATATCTTAATAAGTGTTATATGTAAAAAAAATTAAATAAAAAATAATAAAATCGGGTGATGGATGGATGGCGGGTGGATGGCGGGTGGAATTTCTTCATCCAACCCATCCGTCATCCACATCCGTTTCATCCGTCATCCATCCACCATCCATTTAAATCGGATTTTCATCCATCTTTTAGGATCGGGTGGATCGGGTTTTGATGGATGCGGGTGAAATTGACATCCCTAGCTGCCGGTAGCCTGACCGACTGGGAGCTCTCTCTTGCGCCGATTCCTTCATCTCTGCCTATCAAACCGTCTCTCTTGCTCTGATTCCTTCATCTCTGCCTCAAAACCTGCAAGAGGGGCATAATATCATAGAATAGGGAGTCGGGGTATAAAATGCAAGGAAAGACGTATAAAACCAGCTCGAATTGAGTCGAAAAGTATTAAAATAAAGGAGGAAGTGCAAATGAATCCTATATCAAACCTCCCCACACTTGCATATTACTCGTCCCCGAGTAAGTGGGTGAGTCAAAACGAGACCCTTATTCAACTATAGACTAACTATACAAATAATATCCGATGGAAGGCAATTAACGACCCTCCTCCGTCCCTTCAACTCACGTAGTCGTGCTTATGAGGTAAAGGACAACTCGTAAGGCAAGTAGGGTCTTGCAATAAAAATGCGACGCATCCAACATGTGAGGATAAAAGTAAGTTATAGAATGCATCTAATAATAATGGTCCACTTTCCTCATCTAAGTGGCCGAGTTTTCAGCTCAAAAACATGGTCTCGGTCTGGAAATACCGTCTGAGAATCTCAATGGAGGTGCCAACCCCTTAAGCGTGGCCCAAGTAACCCTCACGTGACTACAAATCTCAATAAACAAATTCAAGAGCGGCTACCCATGACTAAAAGGACCCAAGTCAACGACATCCTCACGGTTTTCACTTGTGTCTCATTTTAAGAATGGGTGTTTTTGTGTACAAAAAGGTAGCCAAAACACTCTCCTACTGCGACTCATGGGAACGTGTCCGCAATATAATGTGTAAGACCGTCCTATAACCAAGTGAGATGCAAAAACGGGGGTAATGCGCATAGTATGAAAGAAGGGTTGTAACGGGGCTAGGGAGTAAGATGAAACGGGATTGTTGCAAGCAACATATGGATATGTGAGGTTCAAATCAAGAATAGTCAACACATCGCTTTCCACTTCTTATTGCAACACATGAGACACGTCTATGCCGTAACATAGAATTGATTACCAAAACTATGCAAAAATTGCATAAACCCAACTCAAATTGGAAAAACTTGAAAACACTCCTCTTATTTCAACAAATGAGCAACGTCTACACCCTAACAAGAGTTCTGTTTCCCAAAATCAAGAAAAAATTGTGTAAACCCAACTCACTTTGGAAAAACATCAAATCGCCTCTTTATTTTAGCAACGGCTTTTTCTACCCCGTAAATGATGAGTGGGGTGTTGCTTGCTCTTTCTCTAATTCTAAAACAAGTATTTGCAATCACAACATCTCTTTTTTTTCATTTTTTCAAAACTTTTTTCATTTTCTATTTTGTTTTTCATTTCCCTTTCAAAACCTCTTATTTATTTGCAAATGCCAAATTGAAACTAAACTCCGACCCAAATGAATGCTTAAGTCATCCACCAACAAAGGTCCCAATACACCTCATATCTCACTACTATAAACATGACTCATTCTTGATTAAGGAAGGTCATTTATGGGATGTAGCTCGTATTGTGATTATGCCAAATGGAATAGGCTAAGGCTCGAAAAGGGTGCATCAAAAAGGGAAACAATGCAAGGGTCAAAACAAGGCTAGATTAGGCAATGTGAGGTTCAATTATGTGCAAACATGTTTGTTTCATTAAATGTGCATGAAAGGAAAGCAACTCATGATCTAAGGACGGAATGACACACTTGTGCGTCTAGACATAACACGCCTCGCGAGGAGACCTACTCACAATCCTAAGCGGGGGTCGGGTATTAATGCACCGACCCTATGAGGCTCTAATCCTCACATATGAGTAGATAAGTCGAGATCCAGGTCTAGCCTATGGTCATAGGTCTAACAAGGTGGTCTAGACTCGTTGGACATACTCCTCTTCCCATAAATAACAAAGTAGCTACGGGTGCGAGCCACGGGAAGGGGGAAGGCACAATTAGAACGTGTTCATCCTTGGGATATATACTTCCCTCCCTTGACCATATTTCAAGCACAACATTTATGTACAAACATATTCAAGACTAAATACAAAGACAACACATATATATACATTTGACAAATGCATGCGAAAATTTAAGCAAACATGAAACTAAACGTGCAACAAATTGGCTAATCCTAGCAGCACATCAACACCAACAAACCAAAGTTCCCCAAAGGAACACCCAAGGCACAAAACGTCTCATCCTCCTCCATATTATACAACAATATAAATAGAGAAAGAATGGAAAAAGGAGAAAGAGATAAAAACGTCTATACCAAGCGGTCTTCTAGTCTCCTTTTTGCCTCGAATGGTCAATGTACCTATGTCACTTTGTTAGCCAAACATATATATGTTGGAATATGTGTCCTCCGACAATAATGCGATCACAACTGTTGATCATGATGATCACATGTTTAAATCTCATTTTAAAAGAATACGATTGGGAAGTATTTATACTCTCAACTGGTCCACACATATCGGTAATGATTGGCTGACTAGAGTTTGACATTACTGTCGTGCGACGGTGGTGATCAGTTGATCCCCTAGGTCATACCTATAGGGCAACACTCTTAATTGATCATTTAATTGATCGTATGAAGATACGGGTCAATTAAAATAATTAAAATTGACGGACGATTTTGGAAGTAAAATTTACGTATTCCATTATAATATGATTAAATGAGATACGGTCTGAGTAATCGAATTGTATCACTACTCAGATGAAATTATTGTTTAAGGAAACAATTGGATTTGAATGAATTATTATAAATACAATTATTGTGATTTATAATTGATAAAATATTTTGGTACTAGTAATTGTGAATTACTAAGTCGATTTTTGTATATGACGTATTTTATTAATACGTTGATTTTTAATGTGTTAAAAATACATAACAAATTTATGTTAACATATGACATGTGACATAAGACAAATTGACATTTTGACAAAGATAATATGGAGTCCATATTATCTATGTATGCCGAAATTAAGAGGTGGATTAGGCAAATATTAAGTTGATTTTGTTAGTGGTAAACACCATGATTACCTACTAAACTAGCCATGCAAACTAGTTGACATTGTGAAGACAAACTAGAGCATGCATTGGCTCTTTTTGTTCCTCCTCTCCCACCCGGTTTTGGGGAAGAAAACCATGTTGGTGTTCTTCTTATTTTTGCCTTATGTTCACTAGTATACTTACTTGTGACATATTCATTATTCATTCATCTAAAAACAAGAAGTTTTAGAAAGATAAAATTTCCTCTATTCTTCCTCTCTCTCAACCGGTTTTGGGAGTGAAACCAAATAATTTTTGGGTCAATTTTCCTTACAAAATTAATATTGTCTAGTATACATAATATTAATTTTATTAAGAGTGTGTCTTGGGTATAAATACTTGGGAGAGATCCTACACTTGGGTCTTTGTTCATCCATTGAGGAAAGCACAATAACAAGAGAGAAAGGAGATCTCTCTTGTGCCCATATAAACCAATATTCCAATGTAAGATAAAGATTTCTTCATTTATAATAGTTTATAGTTTGCATGCATAAGATCACTATTTAATTTTATGAGTAAATTAACAAAAAACATATATGAATATGTTAGTATATAGATCTACTTTTCCTTCAATTGGTATCAGAGCCTTGGTTGTTTGCATGCAAATCGGTTATAGTTTTTCCGAGTTATATGATTAACATATAAAACTTGTTAATTTTGTGTTATTATGATATATCATGAAAATAATTTTGCATGTTAAAGTTTCTGGTCCTAAAATGTTTTTAGGATATTTTGGTTATTTTATGGATTTTTATTGTTCATATTACATAATAATGACATTAAAAATATGATTTTATGAATAAAATGTCATTTTCAGACTAAAATTAGCTAAACTTCGAATTTTCCAGTGATTTTTGGATATGTTGTCACATATATTATTTTGAGATGACCTGCAAATTTTCATAATTTTTGGACTTCTTATGCTCGAAAAATGGATTTTTCATTATTAAAATCGATTTTAGGTGAAAAATAGGTTAATATGAGATAAATTTCGAATATGGTCATAATAATTTAGTATGTTGTCACATGCAATTTTACAAGATGTGTGTAAAATAATAGGCTAACTTCAAGTCTTTTTGCATGATTTATGGATGTGTGAAGAAAAATAGCATAAATAGTGACTTAATTAGTGGAATATTAATAAAACATACTCCATGACTAAGAAAAAACGTAACATGTTGCATTTTATTATATTTTTCAGATCTAAAATTGAAATGTTGATGAATATAATTTTTCTCATGTTTTTATAAATATTTTGTTAAAAATCGATAAACCGCAACATTGTTTTTCCGGATAAATTTCGAAATTTTTAACCTAAGTTTTTGAACATTATGAGTGTCATGCTATTTTTCCAGAATGTTCATGAGTTTAAATTTCAAATTTTGAATTTATTTTAAATTTTGTAATTTATTTGAAGTTTATAGCTTATTTTTATAATTTTAAGTCCATTAATGAACAAATTTTAGTAATATGAGTTAATTATGGTCAAATAATTAGTGAGGACTAAATTTTGAGTCCTAAGAGGTTAGGGTAATTAACTTATGCATAAATATGAATTTATGTAATTTTTGTGATTATAAAATGTTGAAATCACGCAAATCCGTAAAAACCGAGTAATATATGATATTGGCTATTTAAAGGCGATTTAGCATAAAATTGAGCATGTTCGTACATATTATAATGCTGCATTTTCTTTATGGTTGTCATAATTTTATTTTATGTAATTTTTTAATTATGTAATTTTTACTTAGTATGGCCTTAGTTTTAATTGGTATTACCCGAAATGTATGGGAATATCGATTCGGTTGTAATTTATTGTGATCTCGTATCACCGTTTTGTAATTTAATAGATTTATTTTTATTTTAGTTACAAATTTATAATAGGAAATTATGTAATTTGTTATGTAATTTTAATTATCTCGGAGTTCCCAAAGACGGATTTCTTCAAGATGGCGATACATAAAGACGGTGTTACCTCGAGATGCGTGCCACAACCGAAGTTCAAGGGACCAATGGAGTTGGTTTCCGAATATGTAATAGTTAAATAGTTTTCTATTTTAGGATGGCCATACTAGGATTTATTTTTTTTTATGCTTTGCATTTTATTTATATGTCACATGCATCGCTAAATCGCCATAACTAAAACATGCATCATCTTTCATCCAGTTTATCGACCGTGTCAATTACAATTATCGTAGTTCACCGCTTTAGTTCACTTAAAACGTGATAGATAATAAATTGACATGACCTCTCGTTAAAACAATCAATTGAGACATAGCCTTACCAAAGAGTAGAAACCATGAAAACCTATTTCGTGAGGGAGTGCACTCGGCCACGCCGGGGTACAAACCTTGTTACGTAGGGGAAGTGGGTGATAAATGTCTATCCACCGACTTCATGTTGATAAGGGATGAATCGGCCACACCGTGCCCAAGTTAATGTGGGTTTGGATCATGGACACATTTATTCGAAATTTGGATTGAACTCAACAAAAAATTTTCGATAAGGGTTTTATCGGCCACACCGTCCCCTTATTGAATGTGTTTTAGGCTAAAGATAAATGTTAATGTAATATTATCGACCAAGAGTTCTAGAAGTAGAATCGATTAAACGTTAATCCACCGAGTTATATTGATAAAGGATGAATCGGCCCCACCGTGCCTAAATCGATATGAATTTGGGTCTTGGAATCATTTATAATAGTTGGGTAGAGGTCACTATATAAATGCTCATATCTTGTTAGTTATTTACAAGTATGATATTAAAAGACAAATGTTAATATTTCCTTTTCCTCCATATTTGTAGTTCATTACAATGAATCCATCAAATGCTACCGCACCGATAACTATTGAGTCTTACCACAATGTTTTTGGCGACGTTTGCTCCAACAATGATTTCGACACTACTAGAGAACTTCATTTTGGGATAGGTTCGGATGGAAACCTTAACTTCATCACGTATTCTAAACCACCTACTACTACTAGATCTCGTGTGAGCCCGTCTCAGGAACACTACCTCATACAATCTATAGGGTCTTTGTCTCTGGAAGATAAAGATGCCAAAACTAGTGGGAGCTCAAGCAATCAAGTTCTTGCTTCCAAGGGCAAAAAGTTCAAGAAGAAGGGAAAGAAAATCAAAAACTTCAAGCAAGTTAATGATGAGTGCCATTATTGCTATGGCATGGGACATTGGCTTAGGAATTGTCCCGTATATTTGCGAAATATAAGGGAAGGAATCATCGTTCCAGAAGGTAAAATTCCTAAAGAAATTTATGTTATTGATATAAATTATACTTCCACTACGACATGGGTACTAGATACCGGTTGTGGTTCTCACCTTTGTAATCATTTACAGGGTTTAAGAGATGTGGAGAGGCTTAGCAAGGGAGATGTGGATCTACGCCTTGGAAATGGAGCTCGAGTAGTGGCCGAATCCAAAGGAACTTATGTTATAGCTTTGCCTAATGGATTTGAGTTGTATTTACATAATTGTTTTTATGTGCCTACACTCTCTAAAAACATTATTTCAATCGCCATGCTAGACATGGACAGTTTTTGTTTTTTCATTAAGAACAATCGTTGTACTATTTCAAGGAATGATTTGGTTATAGGCCAAGCTTCTTCCATCAATGGCATTTACATTTTAGAGACCTCAAATCCGACTAATGATATTTATAACATTCAATCAAAGAAACTCAAATCAAGTGACCTAAGTGAAGCGTTCATTTGGCATTGTCGATTAGGTCACATAAACGAGAATCGCATCAAAAGATTAATTTCGACTAATGTGATTACACCATTTGATTATAAATCATATGGTACATGCGAATATTGCCTACTTGGCAAAATGACTCGCAATCCTTTTAGTGGTAAAGGGACACGAGCTAGTGAACTATTGGGACTCATACACACCGATGTATGTGAACCAATGAGTATCACCACTCGTGGTAATTATGAATACTTTATAACCTTCACCGATGACTTGAGTAGATATGGGTATATCTATTTAATAAAGCATAAGAGTGAAGCGTTTGAGAAATTCAAGGAATTTCAAAACGAAGTAGAGAACCAATTGAATAAAAGGATTAAGGCACTACGATCCGATCGTGGTGGAGAATACCTTAGCCTTGAATTTGATTCGCACTTGAAAGGTCGTGGTATTATATCACAACTTACTCCACCCGGAACACCACAACTTAATGGTGTTGCCGAAAGGAGAAATCGAACCCTACTTGATATGGTTCGATCCATGATGAGTCAAACCGAGTTACCAAACTCGTTTTGGGGATTTGCGATTCAAACCGCAATTAGATCTTTAAACAATAGTCCCACAAAGTCCACTGAAAAGACTCCATGTGAGATATGGACGGGAAGGGTTCCCAATATATCCTATATGAAGATTTTGGGATGTGATGCTTACGTCAAGTCTAAGAGCGACAACAAGCTTGCCCCAAGATCTGAAATGGATTCTATGCATGAAAACCAAGTTTGGGACTTGGTAGATTTGCCTAAAGGGGCAAGACCCCTTCAATGCAAATGGATATTCAAAGTCAAGAATGGCATAGAAGGACATGACGATGTCTACAAAGCTAGGCTAGTGGCAAAAGGATTTACCCAAGTCCAAGGTCTCCATTATGATGAGACATTCGCCCCCGTAGCCATGCTAAGATCCATACGGATTTTGTTAGCGATTGTCGCATTTCATGATTATGAAATATGGCAAATGGATGTCAAAACCGCTTTTCTAAATGGGCATTTAGAAGAGGAGGTGTACATGATACAACCCGAAGGTTTTGTTGATTCTAAAAATCCTAACAAAGTGTGCAAGCTTAAGAGATCCATTTATGGTCTTAAGCAAGCATCTAGAAGTTGGAATCATCGATTCAACCATGCTATAAAGGAAAATGGTTTCACTCGAAGTGTTGAGGAACCATGTTTATACATGAAATTTAGTGGGAGTAATGTTGTGTTCCTAATCTTGTATGTCGATGACATACTACTCATTGGAAATGATATTCCAATGTTGTCTTCTGTTAAGAAGTGGTTAGGTAACCACTTCCAAATGAAGGATTTAGGAGAAGCACAACGCATATTAGGTATCCGGATCCATAGAGATAGATACAAGAGGATATTGGCACTAAGTCAAGAATCTTATGTTGATAAGATTCTTCGACGGTTCAGCATGGACAAATCTAAAAGGGGTTTGGTACCTATGGTAACTGGGACTATATTAAGCAAGACTCAATCTCCCTCCGAACCCCATGATGTTGAACGCATGAAGATGATCCCTTACGCTTCCGCTGTCGGATCAATCATGTACACCATGATATGCACACGTCCTGATGTCTCGTATGCCTTGAGCATGACGAGTAGATATCAAGGAAATCCAGGTGAGAGTCACTGGATCGCTGTCAAGAACATCCTTAAGTACTTGAGAAGAACTAAGGATTCTATCTTAGTGTTTGGAAGAGACACCGAACTCCGTGTTAATGGATACACGGACTCAAGTTTTCAAACAGATAGATATGACATGAAATCACAAGCTGGTTTCGTTTTCATGCTCAATGGTGGTGCCGTAAGCTGGAGAAGCTTCAAGGAAGCTGTGACCGCGGATTCAACAACGGAGGCTGAGTACATTGCAGCATCAGAAGCTGCCAAGGAAGTTGTGTGGATTAGGCAATTCACGGAAGGTCTAAGAGTAGTACCTACCGCCAATGATCCAATCACTCTCTATTGTGATATTAGTGGGACAATCTTCCAAGCTAAAGAGCCAAAGTCTAGTAATAGATCTAGACATGCACTTAGAAAATATCATGTAATTAGATATTTCATAGATAGAAAGGAAATTGCGATATGCAAGGTTGGGACGGATGACAACATTACCGATCCGCTTACCAAGCCTTTATCGCAGGCTAAACATGATGGACATGTTGCGTCCATGGGACTTAAACGTGTACCAAGTTTCTGTTAGATTTTGAAATGAAATAAAACTGTTGTTTTTCTTCATGTTCATATTCACATTTGTCTTTTATCTTTAATTTATACATTGTTACATCCAAACGGGTTGTAGTGACAATTGAACCCCGTTAAAGTGAACACGGATTAACATAGTATTAGCCCATAGTCACTTGTATGAGGTGACGTCTCGAAGTGACTAGAGTGTGATGCGATTGATGGCAAGTTCAAGTGCTATAGAGTCATGTGAGATGACTAGTCGATCACATAGGCAGACTGTTAGGAACTTTTTGTCGGGCCTAATGACCGTTTATAGAGTTCTGGCAAATTTATATAGCCTGGTCGTGGCGAGAGCTGCTATAGTATTCAAATGAGTCGATTCTTTTGACTAAAGACTATTCGCCTAAGATGGCACAGTTTCAGATTAACTTTGATTTGTGTTACTACGACCTTCGTAAATGGAGTCAAATGAGCATATTTTGGGTTATGATGGCTGTGGCTAGTCGAAGGGAATGAGTGCAATAGGAATTGTCCACCCCTAGTCAGGATTATAACAATATCTCAGGGCCACTCGAGGAGTAATGAACTGGAAATGCGTGGCCACGCTCGGAATATATATCCATGGTGGATAAATCCGGTCAATCAGTTATTCTCCAGATCGAGGAAACCACTCTCGATATGATCACTTGCAAGTACGACCTGAAAGACACCTTGCATTGAGTGGGAGATAGTAATAGGACAAGAGAATTGGTGACGCACACTTGTCGAGGACTAGTGGGAGATTGTTGGAATATGTGTCCTCCGACAATAATGCGATCACAACTGTTGATCATGATGATCACATGTTTAAATCTCATTTTAAAAGAATACGATTGGGAAGTATTTATACTGTCAACTGGTCCACACATATCGGTAATGATTGGCTGACTAGAGTTTGACATTACTGTCGTGCGACGGTGGTGATCAGTTGATCCCCTAGGTCATACCTATAGGGCAACACTCTTAATTGATCATTTAATTGATCGTATGAAGATACGGGTCAATTAAAATAATTAAAATTGACGGACGATTTTGGAAGTAAAATTTACGTATTCCATTATAATATTATTAAATGAGATACGGTCTGAGTAATCGAATTGTATCATTACTCAGATGAAATTATTGTTTAAGGAAACAATTGGATTTGAATGAATTATTATAAATACAATTATTGTGATTTATAATTGATAAAATATTTTGGTACTAGTAATTGCGAATTACTAAGTCGATTTTTGTATATGATGTATTTTATTAATACGTTGATTTTTAATGTGTTAAAAATACATAACAAATTTATGTTAACATATGACATGTGACATAAGACAAATTGACATTTTGACAAAGATAATATGGAGTCCATATTATCTATGTATGCCGAAATTAATAGGTGGATTAGGCAAATATTAAGTTGATTTTGTTAGTGGTAAACACCATGATTACCTACTAAACTAGCCATGCAAACTAGCTGACATTGTGAAGACAAACTAGAGCATGCATTGGCTCTTTTTGTTCCTCCTCTCCCACCCGGTTTTGGGGAAGAAAACCATGTTGGTTTTCTTCTCATTTTTGCCTTATGTTCACTAGTATACTTACTTGTGACATATTCATTATTCATTCATCTAAAAACAAGAAGTTTTAGAAAGATAAAATTTCCTCTATTCTTCCTCTCTCTCAACCGGTTTTGGGAGTGAAACCAAATAATTTTTGGGTCAATTTTCCTTACAAAATTAATATTGTCTAGTATACATAATATTAATTTTATTAAGAGTGTGTCTTGGGTATAAATCCTTGGGAGAGATCCTACACTTGGGTCTTTATTCATCCATTGAGGAAAGCACAAGAACAAGAGAGAAAGGAGATCTCTCTTGTACCCATATAAACCAATATTCCAATGTAAGATAAAGATTTCTTAATTTATAATAGTTTATAGTTTGCATGCATAAGATCACTATTTAATTTTATGAGTAAATTAACAAAAAACATATATGAATATGTTAGTATATAGATCTACTTTTCCTTCAATATATATACAATGCAATATTTCTTTGATTTTTTGAAGGTTTTTCTATTTTTTTGAAATTTTTGAAATTTTATCACATTTACAAATTTCTTTACAAATATATACAAAGTAGATATTTCCCTCCCCACACTTAAGATTTAAATCGTTCTCGATGGAACGAAATGTAGGGAGGAAATAGGAAAATTAAAAGGCATGTTTTTGGATTTTGATTTTGTTTTTTGAAATTAAAACGTGTTTTTGTAGTTTTTGAATTTTTTTTAAAATGAAACAACTTGTTTTTGGTTTTTTTTTTTGGGCCTCCTCCCCACACTTGGTATATACAACATCCGGTGACGGAGGAAGTGTGGGTGGGAGGCAAATATGATTAAAAAGAACGTATATTTGTGTTTTGTTGATTTTTTTGAAAACAAAAGACATGTTTTTGTATTTTTTAATTTATAGGATCTCCTCCCCACAGTTATCTATATACATAGTGTATGGAGGAGATTCGGAAATTAAAATGCATGTTTTTGTGAAATTTTTAATTTTTCAATTTTTTTTGTATTTTTAAATGGGAATACAATGCATGATTTAATTAAATGCATAAATTGAAATAAGATGCACTCTAGCCTATATGAATGCAATCCTATATGTGACAATTTTTACATAATTAAAATCTAATACAAGTGTAAATGAATGCAACTAAATGATTATTTATCCTACGTATCATACAACTAACTAAATGCATACAAAAAATGAAATATGAATGAGAAGTTTAGATTTAGGGAATCATACTCGGCATTTGGATTGAGAGGGAGAGAAGAGGGCCATCATTACTAGGCCTCTTCAATTTCGGTGTCATCACCGTCTTCATTATCATCATCTTCATCATTCCCGGTCCCAAACTCGGACTCACGGATGAAGTCATCCGCGTTCATAGGCATGTCCGAGCCAAAAGTCCCCTGCTTTGTGGTCATGTCAATGAACACCTCCATGTTCCCTCCCGAGCCACTAGCACCGGCCTCACCAAAGATGGAAGGAGCGCCCCCATACCATCTAGTTAAAAGATTCGTATATCTCATATTAGACATTTCTAATAACTTTATATTTTAGTTTAGTCATAAAACTAATTAGATCTTATGCATGCATAACAATAAAAACAAAGTAAGAAGAAATCTATCTACTTACAAGGGAGGGCCGAATGGATATACTAATTTGGACACCTTCCAAATTAGTCTTCTTTAAGAAAATCCTAAGTGCTCCAAGGCAAAACACTTAGATGCAATAGTGGGATCTACTCCTCAAGGATTGTACCAAGATAATCACCCTTAATACATATACTAATTTGGTTACTAGAAATTAAGTATATGTTCCTTTAAAATGACTAACATAATTATATTACTACTACTAGTAATTGATCTTAATATTGGTGTTTCAATTATGTTTTATTTTCTTTCTCAAAAAAATTTTAGAGAGCTTTTTAAGAGATCCAATTAAAACCATAAGAATGAATTATCTTGTAAGTAAGAAAATGACAATTCTTATTTAGAGAGGGGAGAGGGGAGAGGGGGGCGGTTGCCTTGGGGTAGTAAGGCCAATACATGCTCATGTTTTCTATAAATTGTTCTTCACAAGAAAAGTTAGATGAGCATGCCTAACGTTAGCATAATTAAGTTATCTCAAGAAATTAATACAAGAGCACCCAATGTCCCCTACCCATTCAATATTTCGGTCCCCTTACATAAAATGGGTTTCCATTTTAAGTTTGTGTTTTTGTCAATTGTATTATGTGACTTATGTGACATGTTACTAGACATGTGACTATGTAATGCATTTTTAACTTATTAAAAATCATTACATATAAAATCACATACAATAACACAACTATCAATCCAAGATTACATACAGTTAAATGGGCCATTAAATTTTAATTTACAACACCTTGTAATTATAATTATTCATTATAATTATAAGTGTTTCATAAACAATAATAAGGTTTCAATAATAAAACACATTATCAATTTTAAAGGATTAATTAACTTGTATCATTATACAATTAATTAATTTATCAATTAAGAGTGTTACCCTAGAGGTATTACCTTAAGGGATCAACTGATCACCACCGTCATACGACAGTAATGTCAAACTCTAGTCAGCCAATCATCACCGATTAATGTGGATCAGTTGACAATAAAATATTACTTTCCCTCATGTATTCTTAATATGAGATTTAAACATGTGATCGCATTATTGTCGAGGACACATATTCCAACAATCTCCCACTTGTCCGCGACAAGTGTGCTTCACCAATTCTCTTGTCCTATTACTATCTCCCACTCAATGCAGGGTGTCTTGCAGGTCGTACTTGAATTTGATCATATCATGAGTGGTTTCTTCGATCGGGAGAATAACTGTCTGACCGGAATTATCTACCATAGATACCTTCCGAGCGTGGCCACGCATTTCCAGTTCATTGCTCCTCGAGTGGCCTTGAGATATAAGATAACCCTGACGGGGATGGACAATTCCTATTGCACTCTTCCCTTCGATTAGCCACAACTCATCATGACCCAAAACATGCCCATTAGACCCCAATTACGAAGGTCGCCGGACATAAATCAAAGTCACTCTGAAATTGTGCCCTCTTAGGCGAACAGTCATTAGTCAAAGAATCGACTCATAAGAATACCATAGTAGCTCTCGCCACGACAGAGTGTCCCATAGAGGCTGCCTATGTGATCCACTAGTCATCTCTTATAATTATATGGCACTTGAACTTGCCATCAATCGCATCACACTCTAGTTACTTCGAGATGTCACCTCATGTAAGTAACTATGGGCGATTACTATGTCAATCTAATTCACTTTAATGGGGTTCAAAATTGTCTCAACAACCCATTTGGATATGACAAAGTAATAAAAATTAAAATTTAAAAGACAAATGCGATTATTCTATATGAACAAATAAAACAACATTTTATTTCATATCAAATAGTCTAGTACAAACTGGGCATATGTTTAAGCCCCATGGATATAACATGTCCATCGTGTTTAGCCTGCGATAAAGGCTTGGTGAGCGGATCAGCTAAGTTATCATCCGTCCCAACCTTACAAATCGCAATTTCCTTTATTTCAATAAAATCTCTAATAATATGAAATTTTCTGAGTACATGTCTAGATTTATTACTAGACTTTAGCTCTCTAGCTTGGAAAATGGTTCCATTGTTGTCACAATAGAGAGTAATGGGATCTTTGGCCGTAGGAACTACTTTTAGTCCTTCCACGAATTGTCTAATCCACACAGCTTCCTTGGCAGCTTTTGATGCTGCAACGTACTCAGCCTCTGTAGTAGAATCCGCAATTACAGCTTCCTTGAAGCTTCTCCAGCTGACGGCACCACCATTGAGCATGTACATAAATTCACCTTGTTATTTCATGTCATCTCTATCTATTTGAAAGCTCCAGTGTGTGTAACCCTTAACACATAGCTCAAAATCTCCTCCAAACACTAAGACAGAATCCTTAGTCCTTCGCAAGTACTTGAGGATGTTTTTAACAGCTATCCAGTGACTCTCACCTAGATTCTCTTGATATCTACTTGTCATGCTTAAGGCATATGAGACATCTGGACGAGTGCATATCATGGCATACATAATTGATCCAACAGCGGAAGCATAGGGAATCAACTTCATGCGTTCAACATCTTCGGGTTCGGAGGGTGATTGAGACTTGCTCAAAAATATCCAACTACCCATAGGAATTAAGCCTCTCTTAGACTGGTCCATGTTGAAGCGTCGAAGAATCTTATCAATATAAGATTCTTGACTTAATGCCAATATCCTTTTGGGTCTATCTCTATAGATCCGGATACCTAATATGTGTTGTGCTTCTCCTAAATCCTTCATTTGGAAATGGTTTCCTAGCCACTCCTTGACGGAAGACAACATAGGAATGTCATTTTCAATAAGTAGTATGTCATCCACATAAAATATTAGAAACACAACATTGCTCCCACTGAACTTCATGTATAAACATGGTTCCTCAACACTTCGAGTAAAACCATTTTCTTTTATGACATGATTAAATCGATGGTTCAAACTTCTTGATGCTTGCTTAAGACCATAAATGGATCTCTTAAGCTTGCATGCTTTGTTAGGATTTTTAGAATCCATAAAACCCTCGGGTTGTATCATGTACACTTCCTCTTCTAAATGCCCATTTAGAAAAGCGGTCTTGACATCCATTTGCCATAATTCATAGTCATGAAATGCGGCGATCGCTAACAGTATCTGAATTGATCTTAGCATAGCCACGGGGGCAAAGGTTTCGTCATAGTGAAGACCATGAACTTGAGTAAAACCTTTTGCTACTAGGCTAGCCTTGTAAACATCATCATGTCCTTCTATGCCATTCTTTACTTTGAAGATCCATTTGCACTGAAGAGGTCTTGCCCCTTCAGGCAAATCCACCAAGTTCCAGACTTAATTTTCATGCATAGAACTCATTTCGGATTTCAAGGCTTCAAGCCATAAAGCTGAATTGGGACTAGAGATTGCAGCTTTGTAGGTGGCGGGTTCGTCACTTTCTAGAAGCAACACATCAAGACTCCCATCCTCTTGGATAAGTCCAACATATCTGTCAGGATGGCAAGAAACTCGACCCGACCTCCTCGGTTGAGGAATAACAAGAGAATTAGACGACGAAGGAACGTCTTCTTGTGTCTCTACTTCGGTTTGTGGCTCTTGAACTTCGTCAAGTTCAAAATTTCTCCCACTCTGTCTCTTAGAAATAAACTCACTTTCTAAGAAGACAGCCTCACTAGACACAAACACTTTGTTTTCATGAGGTTTGTAGAAGTAATATCCTCGGGAGGTAATGGGGTAACCTACAAAGATGCATTTTTCGGATCGTGGGGCTAGCTTGTTGTCGGTCTTTGTCTTGACGTAAGCATTAAATCCCCAAATCTTCATATAGGATATATTAGGAACCCTTCCTTTCCACATCTCATATGGAGTCTTTTCGGTTGCCTTTGTCGGACTATTATTCAATGATTTGATTGCGGTTTGGATTGAAAATCCCCAAAACGAGTCGGGTAACTCAGTTTGACTCATCATGGATCGAACCATATCTAGTAGGGTTCGATTTCTACTTTCGGCAACACCATTAAGTTGTGGTGTACCGGGCGGAGTGAGTTGTGACACGATGCCAGAACCTTTCAAGTGTGAATCAAATTCATTACTAAGATACTCTCCACCACGATCGGATCGTAGTGCCTTTATCTTCTTGTTTAATTGGTTTTCTACTTCATTTTTAAATTCTTTAAATTTCTCAAAAGCTTCACTCTTATACTTCATTAAGTAGATATACCCATATCTACTTAAATCATCAGTGAAGGTTATGAAGTAGTCATAATTTCCCCTAGCGGTGATGGTCATCGGTCCACATACATCGGTATGTATACGTCCCAATAGTTCACTAGCTCGAGTCCCTTTACCACTAAAGGATTACGATTCATTTTGCCTAGGAGGCAAGATTCGCATATACCATATAATTGAAAATCAAATGGTTTAATGACGTTAGTGGAAACTAATCTTTTGATGCGATTCTTGTTGATATGACCCAATCGACAATGCCAAATGTACGATTCATTTGGATCACTTTATTTGAGTTTCTTCGATTGTATATTATAGATGTCTTTACTTGGATTAAAAGTTTCGAGAACATAAAGGCCATTAATAGAAGAGCCTCGGCCTATGACCAAGTCATTTCTTGAAATAATACAACAATTTTTTTAATGGCAAGATTAAAACCCTCTATGTCTAAAATATCAATTGAAATAATGTTCTTAGAAAGATAAGATACATAAAAACAATTATGCAAATACAACTCAAATCCATTTTCTAAAACAAGCACATAAGTTCCCTTGGATGTGGCCGCTACCCTAGCTCCATTCCCAAGACAGAGATCAACATCGCCCTTGCTCAGCTTTTCCACGTTTCTTAGCCCCTGTAAATGATTACAAAGGTGAGAACCGCAACCGGTATCTAATACCCACGTTGTGGTGGAAGTAAAATTTACATCAATAACATAAATTTCAGAAGGAATTTTACCGAGTGGAATAACAAGTCCATCCCTAATATTTTCCAAATATATGGGGCAATTCTTCATCCAATGTCCCATGCCATGACAATAATGGCATTCATCATCAACTTTGGCTCCTTTGGTAGTCCCACTAGCCATCTTGTTTCCATTGTTTGAATTTTCTGCCTTTCTTTCCCTTCCACTACTACAGATACAGCCTATAACAACGGGTAAAAACCGTTGTAAAATCAAAAAGCGGACGTTGTTAAAGCGGCTGTTGTAGAAGGTATTTACAACGGTTTGCTTATTTAGTGAAACCGTTGTCTAAAGTATTCACCACGGTTAAAAGCCGTTGTTGTTGGGTGTTCTCCGTTGTGGAAAGTGTTTCAAAATTTTGGAGGGAATAATATAACAACGGTTGTCATATGTATAACCGTTGTTGTAACTTTCCCTCCAAAATTGTGAAGTCTTTTGACAACGGGTTTATGGTACATACCCGTTGTTGAAATTTTTAGTAACAACGGTTCTTTGTTTAATACCCGTTGTTGTAATTTTACCTCCAAAATTGTGAAGACTTTTAACAACGGTTCTTTGTTTAATACCCGTTGTTGAATATTATCTTGTGATTATTTGTGAATGTCATTCACAACGGTGTTATTTTTATTAACCGTTGTGAAAGATATTCACAACGGTTTTTTTTTTAGTAACCGTTTTTATTACAAACTCCTAATGTTTTGAAAAAATAAATTTGTTTCATGCCATTCAAAAACCTGCATATGTCAAGACACCATATACCAAAGACCAAAGATAAATCACAAATGGGTTCATCGAACTCAATAGATTCAATTCAACCAACAACAGAAATTGCATCATATATATATATATACTTACAAGGAGTTGAATTTACATGAACTAATCATTCCCTAACTTCAACAAAAAATTTACTAATAAGTTGATCTAAACTCTGAGTATCATGCATTTCTAATATATTCTAAGACGTAGTTGCCCCACATGTCTCTTACCTCGTCTATATCTACACTTGAGTACTGCTCAATCTGTTGTGACGGGTTGATTGCATACTGCGGAAAAAACAAAGAGAAGACATTATGGTATATATAGCAGCAAGCAAGACAACATTAGCAACATCATGGTATATATAGCAGCAAGCAAGACAACATTAGCTCTAATTTAAAAAAAATAAATAAACACATGTTTAAATTATTACTAACCTTGTCTGGAATAACGAGATATCTTCGCCTAATAATCTCCAACATGAACCGACAAGCGTAGTATCCACATTGTATGCTATCCGGGTCAAGGCAGGGGCCTATTATTACATAAAAAAAAAAGAGAGAGAGAAGGCTCACATCGTCAGAATCTTGAACTTTAGGTATTGTATTAGTATTAAACACAGATTTTGCACTTAATGTTATTTTATTTGAGCACGTACCCCTGTTATCGTAATAAAATCAGGGCCAACATCAGAATCTTCCGTGGGTTGATCCTGCTCGTTTGCTCTTTTCTTCTTAAAGGCCCTTTTTTTTAAAAAAAATAAAAAAGGAGGCAGAAACTAATTTTTTTAGGGGCAAAAATATGAAAGAGCTTTTTTCTATAAATAAAAAATGAAAATCTTATTATAAATAAATCAGTATTATAAACTTACATATTAATCAAGTGCTTAAAAGTCTCGCTTGGTTGATGATGTAAAGAGTCCAACCAGAAAACTTTATTCCTTGTCGGCATGATGGCTACTAGCACCCAATGAGTCCTACATCAAGAGACATCATCATTATTAACAAGTACATATATTAGTTATGAAAATGCAATTGTAGGGGGAAACGTAATATTAATTTGTTTATTACCCTTTTTCATTATAAGCGCCAAAAATCAGCTTCTTGGTTGTCGCCAATTCTTTGAGCAATATAATCTACCCGTTGTTCGAACGAGAAATCCGGAATAAATAAAGATAAAACATAGGGGCACAGGAATCCGTATTGATCAGATGGAATATTCTTCTCGGGGATCACTCTCAATTTCAATATCCTACATTATTACGGTATTAATTCCGGTATTTAAAACACTATCTAGTAGTCAGAATATTAGACTATGAAATTATTTATTAAGAAACTTACTTCATCCAAACAAATATGTGTGATATATCAATCTGGTTTAGGCCAGCCCATACGGCTAGCAGATCCCATGATATAAGCGCTTGGCGCTCAGCCCCTAGAATATCCTCCTCGAGCGGAATAACTATCACTTCCTCGGTGGCTATGCGATGGCCAGCCTCCTCATGCAGTCTCATCATCGTCACCGTTCTTACTTTTTGCATGTAATCCTTCCCTTTATATTGTGTGGAGTTTAAACTCCTAACTTTTCGGTCCGGGAAAGAATGAGTCTTTGATTTTGTGCTACTACCACCAGCCTACACATGTAGTAGATAATTAAAATAATAAAAAATCCAAAGGTAACATATCCTAGTTGGAGTAATAAAAATAAAAGCGTACTTAATTAAATACCCCGTCAACCCGCTCTTTCAATGATGAGGTAGTAGTAGCGAGTAAGACTGGGACTTAGGCTTATCGGTCTTTTTTGTCCCCTACACAAAATTACCATGCTTTTTATAAATACAGACAAAATATAAATAAAGGGAGCGAGGTTAATTTTTAAAAAAATGGAGAAGTTAATTAAATACCTCATCAAGTTGTTGTGAAGTCGAGGTCGTTGGCATGCCTGTGGACTTAGGCTTATCCGCCAAAGCCGTCTTTTTTGTTCCCTACAAAAAAAAAAATAACATATAAATTTAACATATAAAAACATTCAACAATTAAAAATGTAACATATATATAAAGGTATTTCTTCTAACCCCAACCGCTTTCGTTTCTTTGAGGCGGCGAGATATCTTCGCCAAGTAGATGTGAGTTTCGAGGCCATTGGATGAAACTTCCAAGCGCATCTCCCGAATGGTAATGTCTTCACGAATCGGGACAGGCGGTTGAAAGTTTTCATGGCCTGGAAAGACCGTAGTTATCTCTACTATTCTATGATTCGGCAAAAGTTTTTCGCCATGAACTACGATTTCATTGCTGCAGATTTGGTTTCTACGAGACCCAGGCCAACACGCACATGTGGCTTTTCGGTTTTAGGGTCGACAAGAATAACGGCCTCTTGTTTACGGCCTAAAGAATATACACATACATTATTATATCTTTGCAAAAACGCTTCAAAGATTCAAAAGATTTTGCAAAAACGCTTTTCGTCTCAGGGCCGATTTTTGCACAAACTTCAGCATTCATATAAATTTAACTAATTAAACACTTCATGCATACCTTACTCAAAACAGGGAACCGACTTGAAGGGGATGTATCTTTGTTTTCCATCAGCCGTCTTCTCAAGTTGCATCTCCTTTTCGGACCCATTATTTACCTAATAAAATTAACCAATTCAATGGCACCATGTCGGAAGTTATAGCATTAGAGCTGGCGGTGAACACACCCCCGATCTTACCCAAAAAAAAAGAAAAGAAAAATAAGGAAGTATTAGGTACCTGATCGGCTTTAGTTGTTACAACTTCAGAAGCATTATTAGGTACCTGATCTTTCTGAATCTCGTTGACCGATACTTCCTTCTCATGTATTGCCAAGGTAGTAGCGGCCTCTTGACCAATCTGTTGTACCTTATTATTACCCCCTTTAGAAATGACATCCTCCATCATCTTCACTTCTTCTTCGAAAGCTTACCTCCAAAGATTCACTTTAGTAGTACGGATGCTATTAATCAAGTTGCTTGCCAAGAATGTAATGTGTCAGCAATTTTTATCCCAACAATAACATGTGAATTGAACTTAAATGAAAATAATAGAATAAATGTTACCATGTCAGCCTTCTCAGACTTAGTCTTCCTTTTCTTCTTTATCTGGGCAGTTTTCCCATAATATTTCGTTACTCCAACCTGTAACGGGACTCCCCTCAAACGACCTGGATGTTCGGGTCGGCCGATCGCTCTAGCAAGAACGTCATTACGACCACTGGGAGTGAATTTCCCTTCTTCTACCTCTTTCAATACGTTGTCCTATAATATATTAAATAAACTTCAAATTATATTTGTGACTAAAATAATAAAGTTAGTAATGAACTCGTCTTAATAAAATAATGCTTACTATGTTGGCCAAAACTTCCTCATCATATTTGTCACGCGACGACCGAGATCCTTTAGGCGTGTGCCCTTGTTTATAAGTTACATGCCGATCCACCTCTTTCACTCCCTTTGCCACCTACACATTAACATGGTTACATGCATGCTACTTACGAGGTCCTCTTCTATCTTTCTGTAACCGCCTCGAGAACCAGAATTTCCCCTTCTTGCATGAAATGTTAGCACGATTTCTTCTGCTAACGGCCTTCAAATATTTATATAAAAGCGCAAGTAGATGAGATAATAAAAAGATTATATAAAGGACTCATTAATTAAAAAAATGATAGGTAAATCTTTAAAAGGCGAGGATATTTAACCTGAAACTTCTCAGTAGTTCTCATCTTTTTGAAAAGATCCCATTCTTCCTGCTTGATGATGGGACACTTGTTTTTCGGTGGGCTCTTACGCATCTCCCCCGTTGCCTTGTCCACATACAACCAATCCCTAGCAACGCCACACCTCCACAGCCTGTGGACATCCGCTGCCTTATGCATTAAATACTCATCATGGCTTTTATCGGGTATAATAAAGCCTTCCTTTACACGAGCCAAGTATAACTCCGCCAATTTTGGATTCAAAGTTCTAACATCATCTAAATGGATAGGCACAAACTGTCTTGTGCAAGCACCAATCCAACTGGAGAAAAGACCCGCATTTGGACCAAAAGAGGGAAACCCATCTCACTCCATGTTATTTGGGCACGGTACTGTTTAGCGGCTATAGTCGCAAGGACTTTCTTGTACTTCGTAGCACCCCTCTCACCAGGCTTATTATCACCAGGCTCATTATTCTTTTGACTTCTTTTACGTTTTTCACCCATGATAATCCTAAAACCCAAATATGAATGATATAGCTGGAAATGAACAACTTAACAACGTACATGCAGAGTATTATCTAAAACCCTAAACCCTAATAGGAATGAAAATTTAAAACAACAGATTGAGCTTCTAAAATCCTAAACCCTGATAAGAGGAGTAAAGTAGATGATGCGGGATGATAAAGATAACAAAGAAGACGAAAAACAAACAGATGCATGAAAAAGAAACAAGATGATCGTCTTAAAACCATAATGACGAAACACAAAATTAAAGTGAACATACCTGTTGATGATGATGATAAAGAGAACGAGCAGGATGATAAGGGAAGGCAACGGAATCGGGCTTTAAATCGGGCGGCGGCGGCGGCGACGAGAATGTAAAAAGCGAGGAAGAGAGAAGAATTAACACAGGATACCAACGGTTGAACTAATAATGTTGTGTGTGTTTGTGTATGGCATGATGTATAGCTTTCTATATTAGTTTTTTATTAAGACAAACTATTGACAACGGGTGCTCAAAGACGAACCGTTGTTATATGTTAATAACAACGGGTCAATAAAAGTAAACCGTTGTCAAAAGTTTATTACAACGGTTAAAATATACCCGTTGTAATATATTTTCACCAAATTTGCGCCAAAATGAAATATGTCAAAAAAATAATTGACAACGGGTAGAGGTACTACACCCGTTGTTGAAAGTATTAACAACGGGTAATTTAAATATAATCGTTGTTATTGTTGAACCTCTTTTTTTTTTTAAATTACTGTAATTCCATTACAGTCCAAACCTATAACAATACATACCGTAAAAAATGAAAGCACCATATCTTTGCAACATTATTCAAAGAATTTCAACACCAAAGATCCACATCTAATAATAAGATCAAGAAAATAAGACAACACCAAAGATGCATGCATACTGTGTCCTGATGAACTATCTCGGGATCGGGGACGTTTCTTGGATGTCATAGTTTCTTCGTTAACCCAAATACCTTCACCATGGTCATCACGCATATAGATGCTTTCAGTGTCCTCATGATCGGTGTCAACATCGTCGAAATAAGATACATGGTAGACTAGATCCATTCATTCCTCAAAAACGACATCCTGATCATCATCACCATTATCGGATGGACTACTCCTTCTTTTCCTTATAGACAAGACAACAACGGACCACTTCTTATCCATAGGATCGGTGACATAGAACACTTGTTTAGCTTGGGATGCCATTATGAAAGGATCATTCTTATTATTGCCAACCTTACCCGTTTGACCAACGTAAATCCCATCTTATCCTTTCGGACACAATGGATGTTGTTATCAACCCAATTACATCGAAACAAAGGCATTGTGAAATCAATGTAATCTAGTACCAATATTTCTTGAATAACACCATAATAAAGGCATTTTCCCCAAATAGGCTTTTTATCTTTTGAAGTAGCAAAGTGCATTGCCTCAAATTCAAAACTCACACCACTATTTTGCATTGTGCTCACCTCATCTTGCTCGCGGGTGTAAAAAGTATATCCATTAATGGCAAAACTGTTGTAAAAGGTGACCCTGGCATTTGGACCTAAACCAAGACGTAGTAACCTAGGAGAGATGTCATCACCGGTTTGATCGATATCTTTGTAAGACAATATTCCTAAACCACTCCGGAAACGTCTTCGTATGCTCGTTCGCAATCCACTTCTCGGTCTTGTTTTGGTGATCGTATTTGAGCTCATCTTTGTGTTGTTGAATATAAGGTTGCACCTCATCTTCGTTGTTTAGCACATACATGTGTGCTAAATGCAACATTTCACGTGTCACAATTTTTTCAACCCGGCCCCTAATACCTTTTCCGGTCATCCAGTCACTATGACGATTCTTAGGAACGCCAATCAACTCCTTCGGGGAGAGATGAGCGTAACAATATGAAAGAGCTTCGTCTAAAATAGCGCGTTCATAATACAACCTTCCTGGACGATACCGATTAGATGTATAGTCCTTGTAGACTTTCATCAATCTTTCGAAAGGATATTGGTATCTCAAGTACACGGGCCCAAGGTACAAAATCTCCCTAACCAAGTGAATGGTCGGATGAATCATGATAGTGAAGAAAGAGGGTGGAAAATACATTTCCAACCGACAAAGAGAGGTTACAACGAGGTCCTGCAATGAATCCGCGTCATCGGGATCGATGACTTTCTCGCATATGGACTGGAAGAAGAGACAGAATCTAGTTATAGCATATCTTACCTTTTCGGGTAAAATAGAACGAATAGCCACATGTAGTAATTGTTGCATCAAAGTGTGACAATCATGTGACTTTAACCCGCTGAGTTTTAGGTCTTGCATCGACACTAGGCTTTTGATGTTCGACGAATAACCATGTGGCACTTTAATTCCATTCAAGCATGCACATAACTCTTTTCTCTCATTCCGTGAAAGGGTAAAAGCTGCTGGCGGTAAAAATGTACGATTACCTCTCTTCTGTGGTGCCAACTCTAGCCTAATACCCATCATTTTCATATCTTCCCTAGCTGCGGCGTTATCCTTTGTTTTACCAGGAACATTCGAAGGGTATTGATAATATTATCACAGACATTTTTCTCAATGTGCATAAAATCGAGGCAATGCCTGACCTCCAGTCAGGCCAATATGGAAGTTTATCAAAAAATATGGATCTTTTCTTATACCCACGAGTAGACAATTTAGAGCCGCTCTTCTTCCCATAATCTATCTCAATATGCTTTACTTTCTGATAAACTTCATGCCCACTCAAAATTCTAGGAGGTTGACGAAGTTCTTGTCTTCCATTGAATGCTTTCCGCATCTTGCGATAACAATGGTCATGATACAAGAACCTCCTATTTCCCATATACACATACTTACGAGAAGACTTCAAGTATTCGGACTCGATATCCTCCCCACACAATGGACAAGCCTCTTTCCCATGAACTGTGTGCCCGAAAAGGTCGCCATAAGCCGGATAGTCGGTTATTGTACACAATAACATCGCTCTCAAATTGAAAGTTTCGTTCTTATATGCATCAAATACTTCTAGCCCACTATCCCACAACAATCGCAAATCATCTAGAAGAGGTTCCAAATATACATCTATATCATTTTCAGGTTGTTTAGGGCCGGAAATTAACAACGACAACATCAAATACTTTCTTTTCATGCACACATATGGAGCTAAGTTATAAATAGCCAACACTACTGGCCAAGTACTATGTTGGCTACTCATGTTTCCGTGTGGGTTCATTCCATCAGTGGACAGCGCTAGACGTAAGTTTCTAGGTTCATTGTCGAACTCGGGATACTTAGCGTCGAACGATTTCCATTGCTTACCATCTGCCGGGTGTCTTAGCTTTCCATCATTTATTCTTCCTGTTTCATGCCAAGTTAACATTTTTGCATCATCGGGATTCGCTTAAATCCTTATGACTCTTGGTATCAATGGAAAATACCACAACACCTTAGCCGGGATCCCTTCCTTATCCTTATAACGCCACTCCAAACATTTAGGGCAATTGGTTAAGTTTTGATATAATTTCCGATACAATATGCAATCATTTGGACATGCATGTATTTTCTCATATTTCATACCCACTCCTCTTATTAGTTTTTTCGCCTCATATGTCTTAACAGGTAGAACATTACCATCAGGAAGCAACTCCTTTATCAAGACTAAAAAACTAGTGAAACACGTGTCACTCACCCCATTTGCCCCCTTGATATTATACAACTTCACCACAAATAGACATTTTTGTGAACTTACAACCAGGATACAGAGGTGCTTCGGACTCACACAACTTCTCATACATGTTGTTAAGGTCATCCCAATTACTAGTGTCATCACCTACATCTTCAAAAGCAATGGACTCATCATCATTCTCTTCATTATCTATAGACCCAACATTCAACTTCTCTACTTCCAACTCAAAAAACTCGGCAAACTCGGGATCATCGCTTAGCCTTTCGTGTACCTCAACATCATCTTCTTCAGAGTTATTCTCTTCCTCTAATGATTCCCCATGATAAATCCAAAGTGTATAGGATCGACTAAATCTCCACTTTTCTAGGTGTATTTTAACGTCAGGAAAAGCCATATAGCTAATATTACCACATCTTTCACAAGGACATGCAATACTAGAAGAACCTTTCAAATTGTTCAAAACGAATTCATAAAATTCAGCTAAACCATCCTTGTAGGTGCGGTCACTCATATTTGCATCAATCATCCATGTTCGAGTCATTATTCTACATTCGTAATAATAGGCAACTAATTCAGAAAATACAATAATAGGCAAACAAATAAACGAAATTCAGGAAAGCAATTAAGCTAAATTATCAACAAATTAGATAATAACCCAAAAAATCCTATATCTAGTTATAAGCGTTGCTAAGAAACATATATATACCTGATTGATAAACACGATGAGGGAGAGAAGACGTGACAACAGTGACGGAGATGAAGACAGAGAGACGATCAGGGAGGAATGGAGGATGATATAGTAGCAGTATTAGCTTGTGTTTGTGTTTGTAGCGTATAGCAGAATAAAGCAATATGTTGTTCTTAAGATTTTCATAATATTAATAACAACGGTTATTGAGTCTACAACCGTTGTTAAAACGTATTAAAAACGGGTTCTAATATAACCGTTGTGATTACTTTTCACTAATTTGGCGCCAAACAATTAACAACGGTTAAAATTTAACCGTTGTTATTAGTTTTTTCATTAACAACGGTTGTTTAAGTATGACCCGTTGTTAAAACCAATAACAACGGCTAACAACACATAACCGTTGTAATTAAGTTTGGTAAAATTCGCGGAATAAATTCTACAACGTGTTTTGATGATTTTCGTGAATAAGCGTTGTTAAAGGGCCGTTGTGGTTGCCTGAATTTGTAGTAGTGTTCCTTTTCAACCACTTTCCTTTAGTTGCAAGAGCTTGCTTGCTAAGACTCCCACTAGTTTTGGCATCCCTTTCTTCCAAAGATAAGGATCCCATAGATTTAGCGAGATGGTCTTACCGAGACACATTCACAAAAGATCTAGTCATAGTAGGAGGTATGGAGGAAGTAATAAAATTAAGGTTTCCATCGGAACCGATCCCAAAATGAAGCTCTCTAGTAGTATCGAGTGTTGTTGGAGCAAATATCGTCAAATAATTTATGACAAGACTCAATGGTAATATGTGTTGTTGCATTAGTAGGATCCATTGCGATATATAAACTACAAACATGGAGGTAAAGGAAATACTAACATTTGTCATTTAATCATACTTGCAAACATTTTTAAACAAGTTTAAACATTTATATAGTGACCTCCACCCAACTATTATAAATGGTCCCGAGATCAAAATTCATATTAACTCGGGCACGGTGAGCCGATTCATCCCTTATCAATATAACTCGGTGGATTAACTCTTTAATGGATTCTACTTCTAGAACTCTCGGTCGATAAAATTA
This sequence comes from Silene latifolia, assembly GCF_048544455.1. NCBI lineage: Eukaryota > Viridiplantae > Streptophyta > Magnoliopsida > Caryophyllales > Caryophyllaceae > Silene > Silene latifolia. The sequence goes on from NC_133536.1 coordinate 48,270,052, forward strand.
CTCTAATATTTATCTCTAGCCCGGAACACATGCAACTACGGTCATGAATACTTCCGTTGAGCTCCATCCAAATTTCGATGTAATAACATTTTACTACCCACATACCCAACGTAACAAGTTTAGCACCCCGGTGAGCCGAGCCTACTTCCTTATGAAATTGGGATTCATAGTTTCTACTATTTGGTAAGGTTAATTCTCAATAATTATTTAGTGAGAGGTCTTGTCAATTTATTATCTATCACGTTTTAAGTGAACTAAAGCGATGAACTACGATAATTTTAATTGACACGGTCGATGACTCGATAAAAAGATATGCATGTGTAGTTATGGCGATTTGGCTATGCATGCAAACATATAAAACAAATGCAAAGCATAAAGATAAAATCCTAGTATGGCCTTCCTAAAATAGTAAATCAAATAAACTATTTACAAATTCGAAAACCAACTCCTTTGGTCCCTTGAACTTCATATGGCACGCACTTCAAGGTAACACCGTCTTTGTCGGACCACCTTCTCGAATGGCACCGCCTTCAAGAAACTCCGGAATAAATAAATTACATAGCTATTCTACTTTATACAATATAAAATAAAATAAAACTAAATAAAATAAAAGTGATACGAGATCACATTAATTACAACCGAATCGATATTCCCATTCATTTTGGGAAATACCAATTAAAAAACTAAGGCCATACTAAGTACAAATTACATAATTCAAAATTACATAAAATAAAATATGACAATCATACTAAAAATGCAGCATTAATATATGTATAAAACATGCCATGTTATGTGTCAAATCGCCCTATTTAAGCTAATATCGTATATATGGTCCGGTTTTATGGATTATTGTGACAATTAACTTATTAAAATCACAAAATATTACTTAAATCACATCTATGTCCAAGTTAATTACCCTAACCTCTTAGGACTCAAAATTTAGTCTTCACTAAACATTTGACAATAATTCAACTTGATATTATACAATTGCTCTGTAATCACTATTATTCATAATAATAAGGAAATAATTCCCAAAAGGTCATTAAAATTCGAAAAAATCAAAATCATAATTTTGTATATTCTGTAAAATTTCAAACATCCCAAAGTTTTAATAAAATTTACCTTTTAATTTATTTCACAAATAAATCGTATAAAACATAATTTTAACCCTTTAATTCCAAATTAAACATAAAATTATGCAATAAATCAAAATTAAAATTTTGAATATTTTTAACAAGTTTCTAGAACTTGGAAATGACAAATTTCAAGCCCAAAAATCGAATTTTTATTTTAATGACTATTAAAGTTGTTATTTATCAATTTATAGCCCATAAAAAATTAATAACCATTAAAATCATAAATCATGGAAAATTAAATCATTTGATCTAAAAATTTACATATAATGTTTAAATATAGCATGGGACAACATACTAAATTTTCATGGGCAGGAACAAAGTCTGACCATTTTTAACATAAATACCTCTATTTAATCGACTTTTAACATGTCAAAATCAAAAATCATGCTATACAAAACCATTTTATATAACATTTTACATAAAATTTGTAAAGTATGCATGTGAGGTCGTGTAAAAATTTCAAGGTCAGAATCATAGTCTAAATATTTTTAGCATTTTAATTGTCATTTTACTCAATAAAATGGAATAAAAATGCTAATAATACTTTTAAAGAGCAATAAATTACCATAAATCAGCAAAATGACCTCAAATCAATTTAGGACCAGAAGTTTTAATATGTAAAATTCTTGTGGCATTTATCTTCATAAATCACAAATTTTAAGTTTTATACGTTAACATATTAACTCGGAAAAACAAAACCGATTATGCATGCAACAACTCTTGCTCTGATACCAATTGAAAGATTCTTATATCTCTTATTAGACATTTCTAATAACTTTATATTTTAGTTTAATCATAAAACTAATTAGATCTTATGCATGCATAACAATAAAAACAAAGTAAGAAGAAATCTATCTACTTACAAAGGGGGGCCGAATGGATATACTAATTTGGACACCTTCCAAATTAGTCTTCTTTAAGAAAATCCTAAGTGCTCCAAGGAAAAAACCTTAGATCCAATAGTGGGATCTACTCCTGAAGGATTGTAACAAGATAATCACCCTTAATACATATACTAATTTGGTTACTAGAAATTAAATATATGTTCCTTTAAAATGACTAACGTAATTATATTACTACTACTAGTAATTGATCTTAATATTAGTGTTTCAATGATGTTTTATTTTCTTTCTCAAAACAATTTTAGAGAGCTTTTTAAGAGATCTAATTAAAACCATAAGAATGAATTATCTTGTAAATAAGAAAGACAATTCTTATTTAGAGAGGGGAGAGGGGGACGGTTGCCTTGGGGTAGTAAGGCCAATACATGCTCATGTTTTCTATAAATTGTTCTTCACAAGAAAATTTAGATGAGCATGCCTAACCTTAGCATAATTAAGTTGTCTCAAGCAATTAATACAAGAGCACCCAATGTCCCCTACCCATTCAATATTTCGATCCCCTTACATAAAATGGGTTTCCATTTTAAGTTTGTATTTTTTTCAATTGTATTATGTGATATATGTGACATGTTACTAGACATGTGACTATGTAATGCATTTTTAACTTATTAAAAATCATTACATATAAAATCACATACAATAACACAACTATCAATCCAAGATTACATACACTTAAAATGGGCCATTAAATTATAATTTACAACACCTTGTAATTATAATTATTCATTATAATTATAATTGTTTCACAAACAATAATAAGGTTTCAATAATAAAACACATTATCAATTTTAAAGGATTAATTAACTTGTATCATTATACAATTAATTAATTTATCAATTAAGAGTGTTATCCTAGAGGTATGATCTTAAGGGATCAACTGATCACCACCGTCATACGACAGTAATGTCAAACTCTAGTCAGCCAATCATTACCGATTAATGTGGATCAGTTGACAATAAAATATTACTTTCCCTCATGTATTCTTAATATGAGATTTAAACATGTGATCGCATTATTGTCGAGGACACATATTCCAACACTAGTGTCATGCCCCTCCCCATGAGTGGAAGGCGGGGTGGGGAAGACGGGAGCACTATAGTAATTGGGACGCATGTTGATGTCACCGTAGAGATAGATCCCGTCCGTAGGATGCCCACCATCCGGAGCTAGATAGTTTGAGGGGTGAAGGCCGGAAGGGTGCATGTATTGGCGCCTCATGAAATCGTTATAGACCGGAAATTGACCCACCGAGTGGTCAAAATAGATACGGTCCATGCGTTGTTGAAGACCGAGCCGCTCACTAGCGGCAGTTTCCATTCCTAACTTCATATCCTCCATGAAAGAGATTAAGTCGGCATGGAGGGGCAGTGGTTGTTGTGGTGGTTGACTTGAGGACCCTTCTCCATGTTGGAAGGGACCGGGAAAGAAAGGGGAACTAGGCGTGGTGTACCGCAAAGTGGGTCGTGCGGTCAGCGGGCGCTCACGCGCATAGAGAAGGTTGGGATTTTGTTCTTGGATGGTAGGGGTATCTTCTTCCGCCTCAATTTCGAGCAAGTAGTGCGGTGAGTTTGGCACCACTCTCATTCTCTCGGGATTGGGGAGTGGAATTGAGTTTCTATCCACCCCATTTACTCGTATTTGCCAATAATTTTGTTTGTCATTGGGTTTCTTCTTGATCCAATTACGAGAGTATTGGATGTAATCTTTGGTCAACATTGTTTCCCCCATGATAAACCGCATCCCATTCAAATTAAGCTTCCGGATGAGTCGTTTGGCAAGGTGGGTGATGAGTACACCCACCACAATTTGGGACGATTGGCCTGGGGAATTGCTTAGGCGGTAAAGGTGAAGGGCCAAGTGGTGCGCAATATCAATTTTGAAGGTGGTGGGGTTGGAACAAAGATAAGAGCCGAGAATTTCCAACTCCTCCGTCCGAAAGTTGTGATTCTCTTCACAGCCGAAAACAGTCCACCCCATGTACCGATGCCAAATTTTAATTGCGGCGTTGTGACACGTATTAGCCGCTCTTTTGTACCGGGGGTTGTTATCAAAGCCGGTAATGGCCTTCCATAGGGCACCATGGTCAAATGTTTCGGGAGCTTTATGAGGAGGTCTTGGGTCTAGCCCAAAATGCGAAGCAACGGTCGATAGGGTTAAGGAATAATCCTTGTTCATCAATAGGAAATGCAAGAAGGCGACCTATTGGTTTTGGCGGTGTTTGGCAATCCTCAATGAGCTCGAAAATTCCCAAGTGAGACGGGAATAGGTTTTCTCATGAATATCATACATAAATTTCATTCCAATACCCTCAAATCGAGTCGGGGTGAGGGGACGTTGCTTGAAAAGCATAAACTTACCTTTCATAGTGACGGAGCTAAACTTGTGGTCCAGGAATACCGGATCAGGACTCATGTCGGAAGCCGCGGCCGCCACTAACTCCGCTTGTTATAGAGCCAAATCTCCCTTTCAAACTCTCTGTTTTGGTGCCATGTGTGTTTTTATGAGACGGTTAGGGAAGGGAAGGGAGTTTGTGGTGGTTTGTTGGTGGATTGAAGGTGTTGGGTGGTGATTTGGGGAAGAAAGGGTTAAGGTAGAGGGAGGAGGTAAGGAGAATGTCGTGCGTCTTTTTGTGATTTATTTTGATGATTTGCGTGTTTTGAAGTATCAGAGTACTCCCAGCCGCCGGTCTGAGGACCGGCCGCCGGTGCCCCGGCTGGGAGTACAAGGCTATTTCGACTATTTTTAAAAAATAATCAGAGAACTCCCAGCCGGTCTGAGGACCGGCCTCCGGTGCCCCGGCTGGGTGTACATCAACAATCTTAATTCTTCACTTGTAAAGTCCCAGCCGGTGGGCCGGCTACTGGCCTGCCGGCAGGGACTACTTTCCTTCTATTTTCTTCGTTTTTTCCTCAATGGGGTGCTCCTAGCCGGTCCACCGGCTCACACCCCCTTCTCTTTTTTTTCACCATTATCCTAGTACATGCACTCCCAACTGGTGGACCGGCTGCCGGCCTGCCGGCTGGGACATACCTCTCCTTCTTTTCTCAATTTTTTTCCAAAACTTCCCGGAACTTCCTAGCCGGTACATGGACCGGCTGCCGGTACCCCGGCTGTGAATAACCTTACTCACATTTTCTTTAATAAGCCCCTAGTTTCAATTCACTTCTTCAATTGGCCTCGATTTGCGTGTTTTTGTCTTTCTAAGCCAACTCATCGAGTCGGAAAAAGGCCAATTGAAGATTATACACTTGTTCTTCATCAAATCCCAATTTCTTCACGATGACATTCCGTCATAAATCAAATAGCTAAGTACAATTGTTCCAAAATTCTCGAGACCTATCTATATGCATGCTATATACAATTGGTGGTTCTTGTGGGACTCCACCAAACCAATTGTTGTTCAAGCTTGAGATTACTCATCCCCCAAGGATGGGGGTCTTCCAATTCAAGTTCACCTCAGGTCTCGATGGGTTGACCCTCATAGAAGTATTTCACTCGGTGTCCATTTACCTTGAAGCACTCACCCTTGCTATTCTTCAATTCAAATGAACCATAAGGAAACACGGTCACTACCTCAAAGGGTCCCGACCATCGGGGCCTCAACTTTCCGGGAAACAATTGGAAATGGGAGATGAAGAGTAGGACCTTGTCTCCTACAATGATTTCCTTCCTTGTGATCTTGGAATCATGGCATTGCTTGGTCCGCTTCTTGTAGAGTTTGGCAATTTCATAGGCATCCATCCTCAACTCATCAAGCTCATTGAGTTGAAGGAACCGCTTGTTCCCCGAGGCATCCAAATCATAGTTGAGCTCCTTAAGAGCCCATCTTGCTCGATGCTCTAACTCAAGAGGTAGATGAAAAGACTTGCCAAAGACCAAACGGTAGGGAGTGGTGCATGTTGGGGTCTTGTAAGCGGTCCTTAGAACCCATAGCACGTCATTGAGTTTGGTGCTCCAATATTTTTTAGACTTTTTCATAACCCACTCCAAAATAGCCTTGATTTGTCGATTTGATACTTCCACTTGCCCGTTGGTTTGGGGGTGGTAGGCAAGGGCTAATTTGTGTCGGACGCCATATTTTTTTAGTAGACCCTAGATGGTGCGGTTGACCCACCATCATTTATAACGGCCTGAGGCACTCCAAAGCGGGGGAATATGTATTCCTTGAATAGCTTGGTCACCACTCGTGAATCATTGGTAGGGGCGGCTATAACTTCTATCCATTTGGACACGTAATCCACCGCAACCAATATGTATTGGTTGCCAAATGATGATGGAAACGGTCCCATGAAATCCACGCCCCATACATCGAAGAGCTCCACTTCCAAGATATTGTTCAGGGGCATTTCATCACGCCTTCCAATGTTGCCTTTTCTTTGGTAAGAATTGCATGAGTGAACCATTTCATAAGCATCCTTAAATAGGGAGGGCCAATAGAATCCACAATGAAGGACCCGAGCTTGGGTCCTAGAGGTGGACAAATGCCCTTCGTAAGTTGTAGCATGGAATGCTTGGAGGATTGCTTGACCTTCTTCTTGAGGGACACATCTTTGATAAATCTCATCATTGCATCTTCTATATAGAAAAGAATCTTCCCACACATATCTCCTAGACTCATATCTCAACTTCTTTTGAGCTTGGTTGTCATGTTATTCCGGGATAAAGTTAGAGCTCAAATAGTTAGCTATATCCGCATACCAAGGGTCGGAGTGCATGATAGCTAAGATAGAGTCATCGGGCAACCACTCATCAATGGGGATTCCATCATCAACATCCCCTCGGGATTCTCTAGTCAACCGTGATAGGTGATCCGCAACAAGATTTTTGGACCCTGGTTTATCTTTGATTGTGACATCAAACTCTTGCAACAACAATACCCAACGGATCAATCTCAGTTTAGCGTCCTTCTTGACCATAAGTTGCTTGATGGCGGTGTTATCCGTGTAGACAATGACTTTGGAACACAAGAGGTAAGGTCAGAACTTCTCATAAGCATACACCACCGCCAACATCTCTTTCTCCGTGGTGGTGTAATTGCATTGAGCATTGTCTAATGTCTTGCTTATGTATCCTATCACGTGGAGCTTCTTGTCTTGTCTTTGACCCAAGACCGCTGACACGGCTATCGCAACCCTATCAAAAATAAAAACAACCGGCTCGAACTAATGCAGCAGAGGCAAGTCAGGTATCGTATCCACAGGGAGGCGGTCACTATCTACTCATTATCTAGTCTGTCTATGATCACGAAACAGAAGGGTTTGAGTTGTTTAAACTAAGCTAATGAAAAAAATTAAAAGCAAGGATTGAGAGAAAATAGAAAGGGAGATGCTAGGATGTCGGTTCACCATGATATTATACAAATCAGCTAAAGGTAGGATAGTCGGTCTGATGTGAAAAAGGTAATGGAAAGGTCCTCTCGGTCCTCTATCCGCCCTAAAATACCATTAACTTAGCTTTCACCCTCATCAGTGTAGTCTATTGTTCATAACAGGTCTATTCATTCCAATCTCTTGATCTAAGTCTGAATTTAACCAGTTTAATTACTTCAGTTGCATGCATTCAACCTAATAATTACAGTTATATTGCTAATGAATCAATTCTCACAATAAAACCTCCCAAACCAAATTATCGCATCATTGCTATACTATCATGGTTCCCCTAATCCTAGCATTAGAGAATTAGCTATGCATAACAATGAATAAAACAAGAATGAAAGATAGAAAAATAGTAAGCATGGTATAAAGATGATAAAAGAGGAATAAAACTTAGAGTAAAAGGGAAGAAAGAATTACAAAAGTTTGAGATCCGGGAAAGAGAAGCAAGCAACGTTCAACAGGACAAAAGGTTTAAGAAAAATGAAAGAGATCCCCTAAACCTAATTATGTTTATCCTATTTATTGGATAGACAATTATTAAACCTAAGATACGATAACAAGATATTAAAATCTTGCATCAGATAGAAAAGTACTCGATCGAGGACTTTAGAACTTCTCGATCGAGCAACTCCTAGCAAAAACCTCTCGATCGAGGACATTAGGTACTCGATCGAGTACTATCAAAAAGGCACCACTCGATCGAGGACATTAATGTCCTCGATCAAGCACTATAGTACTCGATCGAGTGGTTTCCAGTGCACAATTCCTGCTTCGCGCACCGAACTTCAAACGGCCTCCATTTCTTTGTTACTTGGGTAAATCGGGCGTTTTCGGTGGCGTTAGAAATCTAAGAGGATACGCTTTCATCTCCAATTGCAATCCATTTATTATCATTTGTAGAACTCAAGATATGTATCTTCAAAGTAGGTACTAGTAATATGAAGTTCTTCCTTTGTCCGCTAAGCTTCCTTACTTCTATGCGCATCTCAAAATAGTAGTCTCCAAGCTCCGACTCGACTCATATCCTAAATGCATGCATAGGGACATGTTTTAAGCTTGATTTCGCTTCTCTTTGGTTCATTCCTGCAAATAGGACAAGAGAAACCAAAGTAGACAACTCGGGGGACATTTGTAGCTTAATACTACGAAATATGCATAGAAATGCGTGTAGATAAGGCATAGAAAGATTATATAAAATGCACGCATCAACCGCCCCCAATGCAAAGTCACTTGCATCACACATCAATTCGAAGGGGAGGTCCCAATTGGGTCGTTGCACTATTGGAGCCGATACCAAGGCTTGCTTGAGCCTACAAAAACTTTCAACACAAGATTGATCAAATATGAAGGGAGTGTCCTTAGCCAAAAGTGAGGTGAGGGGTTTAGCAATTTTTGCAAAAACTTTGATAAACCTTCGGTAAAAACCCGCATGGCCCAAGAAACTCCTAACACCCTTGACATTTCTGGGTGGGGGAAGTTTCTCAATCACCTCTACTTTTGCTCTGTACACTTGGATCCTCTCCATATAAATAACATGTCCTAGAACTACTCCCTTTTGTACCATAAAATGGCACTTCTCCTAATTCAATTTCAAATTATGTCGGATGCATGTTTGGAGCACAAGGGAGAGATTCTTAAAGCAATCATCAAATGAGGTGCCATGGACACTAAAATAATCCATGAACACCTCCATAGACTTCTCAGTATACTAGGAAAAGATAGACATCATGGCCCGTTGAAATGTCCCGGAAGCATTGCAAAGGCCAAACGGCATTCTTCGATATGCGAAGACACCATAAGGACAAGTAAAGGTAGCCTTTTCTTGATCATCCGGTTGGATGGGTATTTAGAATAACCCGGAATACCCGTCAAGAAAGTAAAAATACTCATGGTTGCAAGTTTCTCGAGCATTTGGTCAATGAATGGTAAGGGGAAATGATCTTTGATTGAGGCGAAATTAAGCTTCGTATAATCAATACACATTCTCCATCCCGTGACCTGTCGGGTGGAGATGAGTTCACCATCCTCATTCTCAACCACGGTCATATCGCCCTTTTTGGGGACGATTTGAACCGGGCTAACCCAATCGATCCTGGAAATGGAGTAGATAATTCTGGCCTCAAGCAACTTTTCAACCTCCTTCCTTATCACCTCCTTCAATTTTTCATTTAACCTTCTCATAGGTTGGGCGGAAGGAGTGAATCCATCCTCAAGTGTGATGCGGTGCATGCACACTCGGGGATCGATTCCCGTAAGGTCATCAAGGCTATACCCAATGACTTTCTTGTTTTCCTTAAGAACTTTCGAGAGTTTTTCTTTGTGAAGCCAATAGGTCCGCATTGATGATCACGAGGAAGGGGCCAAAGATTTGAGGTCTAGCTTCGGAGGGTTCGTACCCTTAACTTCACCCAAGATAGGTGGTAGAGCTTCATAATCTTCCTCCAAATGCTCCTCCAAGCACTTGTCCTTAGCTTTTTCAATAGCTTCTTCCAACATGTCTATGGAGTAAACACTTTCAAACATAGGTTGTGACATGGCTCCGGTCAAAGAGAATTCAACTACATTCCCTCCCACCTTGAAGGTGAGTTTCCCCTTCTTGACACTAATATTAACATCTCCGGTTGCTAGGAAAGGTCTTCCTATTATGATGGGCGTTTGTTAATCCTCCGGGATGTCAAGTACAATGAAATCCGCCGGGATGTAGAAGTTCCCAACCTTAACCGGCACATCCTCAATCACACCCATCGGTCTTTGTACCGATCTATCGGTAAGTTGCAATGTCATGGATGTGGGAATAATGTCATGTAACCCGACTTTCCTCGCAATGGGAAGAGGTAGTATCCTAACACTAGCACCAAGATCACAAAGTGCCCTCTTAATGCTCACATTACCCACCGTGCAAAGGATGGAAAAACTACCCGGATATTGTAGTTTCTCCGGCATGGGATTGAGTAAGATTGCACTACATTCTTCTCTAAGAGAAACTAGACGATTTCCTCCAATTCTTCTCTTCTTGGTCAACACATCCTTCAAGAATTTTGTGTAGAGCAGCATTTGTTTCACTACCTTGGTGAAAGGCAATGAAACTTCAAGATTCTTCAACATGTCCAAGAATTTGGAGAACCTCCTCTCCTCATTCACGACTCTACTTCTATTAGGAAATGGAATTGGAGGGTTAACGGCCTTTTCGGGGGTTGAGGCTTGCTTGGTGTTAGCTACTTCATTTGCTTCTTTTCCTTTCCCTTGGTCTCTTTCAACCACTCTTTCTTGGTCTCTTTCAACCACAATTTCCTCCAAAATAAATTTCTCATCATCTTCAACATAGTCACTCACCTTCCCCTTCTTAGTGTTGTCCACTTTACTTGATGGTGAGGGAGGTGGATTCTCCTCGCTATCTCTCATGACATCTCTCTTTCTCTTTGATTCATAATCCTTGTAAGGGTCCTCCAAATCTTTCCCACTCCTCAAGGTTACCACATGAGCTTGTTGGTGTGGTGGTGGCCTATCCCTAAGATGAGAGCCTTGAGGAGGCAATGAGTAAGGAGCCCTTTGTGAAGAAGAGGGGTTTTGGTTGGCCATATATGAATCAAATGTCCTTTGATGTGCTTGGATATTTAAAAGTTCGGTCTTCTAACTTTTGAATTGATTGTCAACCTTGGCATCCATTTCCCTTAACAATTTCTCTAGAGAAGAGGTGGGGTTGGGTGGTTCTATGTATTGTTTTTGATTTTGTGGAGGTTGGTAGGAATTTTGTTGTTGCTGATACCCTTGTTGGTATCCTTGTTGTTGATTGAATGGTTGTTGAGATGTTTGGTTTGATTGATAGCCTTGTTGTTGGTATTGAGGGTTTTGGTTTGGTTGCGGTAGTTGTCTCTTTGATGAGGTAGAATGTAGTTTGGATTGTCATGTTGCCTTTGGCCTCGGTAATTCGAGCCTTGGAAATGGTATGGATTGTATTGCCTAGAATTGTCGGACTTTGGTGGAGGCATGTATTGAGGTTGTTGATACTAGGGGTCCAATGGTTGCCCCGCATATGAGAGTTTTGGATCTTGGTTAGGGAAGGTGCGGTAGAAGGACTTATGACGTTCGTAGGAGACCCTCGGTGCACCTTGCCCTTGAAGATCAAAGCACTCTTGTTGATCATCTTGTGGAACAGATGAACAATACTCAATTGTGTGCCCCACACCGCCACAATAATCGTAAAACATTTGAGGAGGATAGTGTATAGGTGGAGACCTAGGTTCTTGGTCATAATAGACTTTGGAATGGCTAGGTTCGCTCTCATTGGCATGCTTTGAATCTCCATGTTTCTTTGCCATTTTTAACTCTTCAAATTCCTTTGTCAAAGTATCTAATTTTGCCTTGTACTCCATCTCTATCTTGGAAGGTCCTTCACTTTTGTAGTCCACATCTCTAGCATAACTACTCTCCATCTCGGAAATATTTTGAATCATTTCCGTGATTTGAGCGTTGTTCATTACATCAAAATTTCCACCGGACGCCGCCACGATCATGTCCCGGAACCTTTGCTCAAGAGTTTGGAAAAATGTTTGGGTGGTCATCCATTTTGGGATGCCATGGTGTGGAAAAGATGAGAGGAGGTCTCTAAAACGTTCGCATGCTTCACTTAGAGTTTCCACGAGTCTTTGTTTGAAGGTTTGAATCTCATGGCAAATCCTTGCGGTCTTAGATGGTCGGTAGAACTTGTTGATGAAAGCCTTTGATAAAGCTTCCCAAGTGGTAAATGTACCCGGCTCACGAGAATTCAACCACTTCTTAGCATTGTCTTTCAAGGTGATGGGGAAGAGCATTAAGAGAATTTGCTCTTCGGTTACACCGTTGTGCTTGATAGAACCCGCTTTCTCTTTGAATGAGGTGAGATGTTGGTGTGCATCCTCATTTTTCATCCCATGGAAAGTGTCTTGTTGCATGTAGTTGATTACATGATGTCGAAGTTCAAAAGTGGTTGGAGTGAGAGCTTCATAGTTGATAGCCGAACAAGCACGGTTGGGATCCGGCCTATTGTAATATCCCATAGGTCGATCTGCCATATGTCGTTTATGAGGTTGTTTCGTGGAGATTAGGTATCGTTTTTATGGGTGGAATGTTGTGAATGTGTTGGTGAATTTTGTGGTGAGTTGATGGGAGAGTTTTGTGGTGGAGAGTTATGTGGAATGTGAAGGGGTGATAGGGTAGAGGAAGAGGGTGGTTGGTTTAAATTATCAATTGTTGAATTTTGGGTGATTATTGGGTTAAGAAAGGGTGGAGATCCTCGAATTGCTGAAAGAGCTAATCTTCTTCTTGCCCGGAGTGTCCTCTCGATCTCGTGATCAAGTGAGAGAAGAGGTCTGATGTAGCACTTATTCATGCACTTAACAAAAGATCAAATAGTCCTAATGCAAGAGTTGCACTAGGACAAGGGGAGAAAACAAACAAGCAACAAATAAAAGAACTAAGCATAGATGAAAACAAATAATCCTATCTAATATTACCGTCCCCGGCAATGGCGCCAAAAAAATTGTTATGAAATTTTATTTGTAACCCCGCAAGTGTACGGTTGCCCGTTGTAGTATTGCGAGGGTCGAACCCAAGGGACGGAGATTATGGTTCTAAGATTAGTTGTCTAGACACTAGTTTAGTTCAACCTAATATGATGGATTGGTTATGAGGCTAACTAAGAAGACTAAGCTAAACAATTAAAAGTAGAGCAATTAGTAAAATGATGAAGAAGATGATATGAAAAGAACTAGGAATCCGGGTTCACTTACATAGATAAAGGAGGGGTCAAACATAGATTAACAACATCCAAGAGCAACACAAAGGAAAGACCAATCTCTCGATGTGGGCTAACCCTAGGCTAAGATTGATTAAGTTCTCACTCAAACCAAACCCAAAGTTTTATCATGTAATTTCCTAAGTACTAGTCAAGCTCTCACCCAACAAGTAGAAAAATATAGTGGAAACACCTAAACTCTCATTCAAGTATTTTCACAAACACCTTATGTGCATGATAGAACTATCAAGCATATACTCAAGGATTATAGTCTTTCTATGTCAAAACCTCAACCCTATAACTCTATATAAGATCCCCCTTCATCCTAGTATGAAACTACTCACACATGTTTATAATAACAAAGGTAAAGGATGAGGATTTTAGCATGAAACAAACAAGGGAAAACATGATTACAAAGTAAACTAATTAAGCAACTCAAATATGTAAACAATTGAAAGATGAACAATAATAGAGAATAGATTATACCAATATTGAAGACAAAGTTGTAATCTTTGATTAAATAGAAAAATAATCTTCACCAATCTTGAATTAACAACCCAATACTAAATGTAAACAATTGATAACAACTAATTCTAAGCTAATCTATGAAGTAATTAATGATTGATTAAGAAAAGATTAAGGATTTGATTAAGGGTTTGAATAAGATTAGGGAAATAAATTCAGATCTAGGGTTGTATATAGAAATGATTAAGGGAGGGGGTATTTATAGGTTGCACCAAAATTAGGGTGAAATTACAAAGTGGCTTTAAAATGCGGAACAGGGGTCCCAGCCGGTCGACCGGCTGCCGGTGGTCTGACCAGCTGGGAGCTCCCTGTAAAAAATAAGTTGGAAATGAAGTCATCAGGTGCCTCTGGCCGGTGGACCGGCTGCCGGTGGTCCACCGACTGGGAGCTCATTTGATTCTCCGTCCTTTGTTGACTTTCGTGCTTCAACTTGTGCTCCCAGCCCCTCGGCTGGCTGCCGGTGGCTTGCCCGGTTGGGAGTTCTCTGGAACTTCCTTGTTTTCTTCCTTTCTTATTGTTCTCCCAGCCGGGTGGCCGGCTGCCGGTGGCCTGACCGGTTGGGAGCTCTCTGTAACTTTCTTCCAAATTGATATGCTAAGTGTGTTGGGGGAGTCCCAGCCGGCTGATCGGCTGCCGGCCTACCGGCTGGGAGCTCATCTCAGCACATCTTCCTCCTTTCTTCATACTTAGCCTATCAAACCGTCTCTCTTGCTCCGATTCCTTCATCTTCGTCTCAAAACCTGCAAGAGGGGCATAATATCATAGACTAGGGAGTCGGGGTACAAAATGCAAGGAAAGACGTATAACATCGACTCGAATTGAGTCGGAAAGTATGAAAATAAGGGAGGAAGTTGGTGCAAATGAATCCTATATCACTTACTCATGTTCCAAGCATGTTTGAAGTGTTAAGAAAAGTGATATATATTCCATGACTGTTGTATTTAAGTATAAGAAAGTTTCGTTTTATGGTTGGAGTAAATTTCGGGGACAAAGTTCCTTTTTAGAGGGGTAGATAACATCGCGGTAAAAAAATCATGGCAAAGTTAACAGAATTTCTTCAATGTTTTACCTTTGAGTCTTTAAGTTGTCACAAAACTTCTTTAATGTGTTACTTTTGAATCTTTAAGTCGTCACTTCATAACTTCATTAATCCACGATATCAACTTTTTTCTTAAATACTCCCTCTGTACCAGACCAAAGGTAACACTTACTATTAATGGACGTACCACACCAAAGGTAATATTCCTTATTTGGCCCACCACATTACCAAATTATCCTTATACCCATTTGATATTTACACAAAATGTCACCTACCAACTTACAATTAAACCCACAATTACATACCCCACCTATTTTTTCCCTCTTTACCCTTACTTTTTCCACTTTTTCTTAAATACTCCATTTTTTCCTACGTTACCTTTGGTGTGGTATGGAGGGAGTAGTTTGACGAGTGCATATAGTGATGCGTCATAGAATTACATGGTGTTCTGTGTCGCTTGGATAGTAAGTGAGTCATCTAGTTGCCTTGTCATGTTGTTTTGGGAAATGTGGGACGAACTTCGGGGACGAATTTCTTTTTATGTGGGGAAGACTGTTATACCCGCCCTATTTAAGGACCCATTGACTGGCTTTTTGACCAAAGGAGAGTCGTAGCAAGGGATATGGGATAGATTAGTGGATGAAGGTAACTTGTGACTCGACCTAGCTGAGGCCACTTGGCCGAGTAGATATGATACTCGGCCGAATAAGTCCGTACTCGACCGAGTACCTCGTCCGTCCACGTGTTATTATAAAACGCGAGATCGTAAACCCAATTCATTTTTCGACGATTCTTTTCTCTTTCTAACCTCTCTCTCTCTCTCTCTCTCTCTCTCTCTCTCTCTCTCTCTCCCCCCTCCCCCCCATCTATCTCTTCACACCATATTGCTCTCACATGGCCTTGACACTAACCCAAGAAGGGAGATGGTTTATGCTTGAAGTCATCGAGTGAGGGTGTAGCCGTTATCGGCGTCGGTCTGCGTCTCAAGGTAAGTTTGTGCTTCGTTGTTATATTTCAGTAGGTCTTGAATAGTCTAGTAATAGGATATGGTTTCTACTTGTAGGATTCATCACGGAGTCTTGCTTGGCTTGTTTGTTGGATGCACTATCATGGAATAGCGAAAAGGTAGGATTTCCCTACTCAGTTGTCTCTTTAATTGATTTAAGATGATTATTGTGGTATTAGCATGATTAGTATCGTTGTTGGCATTGTTTTTTTTATTGATGGAATCGTGGTGGATTGGCTAAGTTTGCGTGGTTCGTGTAATACCACGTTTTTCTAAGTCCTGTTACTCGGACGAATAGGGCTTACTCGGTCGAGTAATGTGTCGTGTGTTTCTGGTCTGGCTACTGTCCAGGAATATTAGGCTGAGTATGGTAATACTAGATTGAGTAAGGGATACTCGGCCGAGTATTCCCAATACTAGACCGAGTATCCGGTCTGACGGAAATTATTTCCGCGGTTTAATTAAAGATGATTTGAGTTATAAATTACTTTTAACAGTTTCACTTTTCACTTTCACCAAGCCCTAAAACATTCTGCGTACTCTAATCATCTCTAATCTCTCCCAAGATCTTGAATGTTCTTGAGTCCTTGTTCATTTCTCTCTTGCGTCGATTGCGTTGGTAAGTCACTAGTCTTATACCTTTTGTCAGTTTTGTCTTTTAAGGTTTTACCCTAGTATTGGAATTGGGGAAAAGGGATGTTTTGCATGTTTTGATTGGATTATTGTGATTGTTGTTAGGTGAAGAATTTGTATAAGAGAAATTATAGCTTCCTTTGTTGACTCGTAATCGGATCTGTGCAAGGTAGGGTTTTCGTACTCAGTTGATTGCATAATTATGTTAAGATGTGATATTGTGATTTAATTAGCATGATAAGTATTATTGTTGATTGTATTCATAGTTGTTGGAGTTGTGGTGGATTGATGATGATGGTGAGGTGCGTCCTCGTTTGAGTGGAGTCACTTGCGGGAGTGGTTTCATACCCTTGATTCGCCCCTTGTGGAACCCGCCACAAGAGGGGATGTGCACATTAAGAATGTAACACCCCGACCCAAACCGGGTCGGGAGCGGTTACTTATGATAGCTCATCAGGCTGTGTACATGGCCCACATATCAACACGGGTCCTTTATAGCGCATTTTGTCCTCACTCATGCGCACCCTGGGAACCTTCCCAAGAGGTCATCCATCCTAAGACTACCGCCAGCCAAGCACGATTAAATTTGGAGTTCTTTCACATGGATGACCATAAAAGAAAGTGCACTTTGTTGATATGAGTAGTACTGCCAATCCCTTTAAGCACTAGTCATTTAAGCCTATCAGTGGACCTCTTCAATTACCTTGGGGTGTTACAATCACCCCTACTTGAAGAACGCAACGTCCTCGTTGCGCCTGGGAGCATAACCGCTAACCCATAATCCTCCCCCGCTAGGTGGGAGATCACAATGGAGCGTATAACAACTGCCTCCCATAACCACACGGTTGCAGGGTTGCTCTGATACCACTTGTAACAACCCGACCCAAACCGGGTCGGGAGCGGTTACTTATGATAGCTCACCAGGCTGTGTACCTGGCCCAAATATCAACACGGGTCCTTTATAGCATATTTTGTCCTCACTCATGCGCATCCCGGGAACCTTTCCAGGAGGTCACTCATCCTAAGACTACTCACAACCAAGCACGCTTAACTTTGGAGTTCTTTCACATGGATGACCATAAAAGAAAGTGCACTTTGCTGATATGAGTAGTACTTCAAATCTCTTTAAGCACTAATCATTTAAGCCTATCACTGGACCTCTCCAATTACCTTGGGGTGTTCCAATGGAACATGGGTTTGTTGCTCGGTGGGATGAGCGGGGCTAAAGTGGGTAAGGCTACGGTCCCCCACTGGCAGGACTACACACCTAAGTGTATAGTAAGTATGGAGACATGATTGGGAATGGAGAGTGATTGTGGAATTGTTGCCATTTCTTTTATTGTAATTTGCTTATCTTAATTATACATTGAACTGACCCCATTGTTGTTTTGTAAAACTGTGGTGATCCATTCGGGGATGGTGAGCAGATTGCGACAGGTGATAATTGTCTTTAGCTATGGGAGGAAGAGATGGGATGTCATCACTTCGAGTCTAGCTTCCGCTATTACGAGTTTAGCTGTTTGGTTTCAGTTGTTTTGAGATTCATATACTTTTCTTTTGGTTTTATTTTGAGACAATGTAATCATTAACATTATATACTTTAATAAATGTTTTGGAATGGTTACTTTTGATATACTAGCGTCGGGCAACCGAGATGGTAATAACTTCTCAAGCTAGGGTGGTGTAGATACCCAGTATCTGCTGAGACTCCAACAAACACCCGATGATTATCGGACTATAACATGCTTTGGAATCACGATGTTTGATCGACAGTTTGTGTACAACTTTACGTCGGAAAACCTAAAACGATTTCGAAAATAAATCATTTCAAAAATACCTGGAGTGTTTAATGCATGACGACGGGGTTTCAATGACACTAACTAGAGTCAAAACCGACACCGGACCAAAAACCGACTCAAAAATTCAAATCCCGACTCCAACAACGAGTCAAACCGAGTCCACCACCACAAACAAAACATTCAAAGCCTTCAATACTAAGATTTATCGGATTCATGAATGGTCAAGTACCAAACATGTGACTACAAATCCTAGGATAGAACAAATCATGATTGCACTTGTGTGAAAATGACAGGACAACTCGAAGACCCGTGACGTGGCTCGCGCCTCTTTGAGCAACCCAGGTGGCCACGTCGCTCAAAACTCACACAACCACTCATTTTCCTATAAATAACCCTCAAATGCCCCCATTTGAGAACTTACGCGAGTGTCCGCCCCCTCTTTTCTCCCTTCAAATTCTCGACTCGACTTCTTAAGTCACATTCCGATGCGTATTTACGACCTACCGATCGTAAATACAAGCCTTACACATTGTTTGGTACCGTCATCGTGCACTAAATCACTTGACCGACCACTTCGACCACTACACCGTCACTAATCTTAATAAAACACTCTTTTTACTTACCAAAACGGTTTTAAACCGAGTCTTTTCCGACCAAACGAGTTGTTACACTTACGTCGGTTTCTCGCCATAACCAAACATGTAAGTATGAGGGCGTAAAAATCCTTCTTTTATCATGTCTTCATTTGTTTTATGACTATAACATGCTAAAACATGCATAACACGATCCAAAACCTGGGATAAACGAGCCAAAACTGAGCTTTAGCCTGATGCAGAAGCCCCTTATTGTGCACAGAGGCTCGCGCCTCAATGGGGTGCCCAGATCAGGACTCAACAGTGTTTGTTCTCGTCTTTCCCCTTTAATCCATTTTCATATTTGTAATCGATTTTTACCATTTCAAATATTTTCAAACCTTTTTTATTTTATTTTATTTGTTTTTAACCATAAAACATTTTTCACCCTTGGTTCCTCATACCATGACGGTTAAATCCGTGTTTCGGTGATAATATTTGGTTAATAACATTTAAAAGGTATTTAAAGCCTTTTATTTCTTTACATTTTGGGAGGTATTTTAAAGCCTTTCATCATTTCTCCACATTTTCAAAACAAGCATATTAGTCACCAACACAAAGTCATCCTTGGTTCTACATACCATGCCGGATTTTAACCCGGGTACGATGATGAGTATCAACTAATTATATTCAAGTGAACTTAAAACAATTAGTTCATAATTATTTTCAAAACTATTCATGTCAAGCATGTCAAGTCGAATCCGACACCGAATATCATCAAAATAATGACGATTATTCAAGTCCCGTTCTTCAAATCAACAAATACGGTCTAAATGTCCCTTTCAAACCAAATCGGGTCAAATACCCATTTTTCAATACGTTTCATGAACATTTTCCAAATGGTCAGAACACGGCATATAACCGTTGACTAACCCGCGCCTAAACATGCCTTTTCTTTCTTATTTCCAAAACCAGGGGAGGCCCCCTTACACCGCCGGCATGCTCGCGCCTCATATGGCCGCCTGGCACAGGGCCTGTTCCCTTTCCAGCATTAGTCTAGGACAATCCCGACTCCGATTAGCCCGAATATAGGACGGATCAGATGACTATTTGCTCATTCGAAAATCAAGTTTGCAAAATGCTTTACTAAGACAAATGGATCACGTTATGCACCATAAAACTAATATGGTAAATGGATGTTTAATTTCCGTCTTGCATGCAAATCAACCATTAATCCAACTCGACATCTTATACTTGATACTTGGATTAAATCAACCGACTTAGAAAGCTCTCACGTGTTAGGTTTAAACTATTGGATGCGCATTCATGCATTTAAACCGTTTTATCAACTTTTGCATTCAACCAACCATGTTCGATCAGTAGAGGCTGCTACCGCGGGCGGGATTGGGTGTCTGATTAAAGGGCTTCCTAATACATACCTTCACCTCTTACTCAGAAACTTTGGATAGTGGACGACCTTATCCAGGGCGTACGAGAGTCATTCTGGAGATAGGATGCTAAAGAGGGACGATTCCTTATCTTTAGTACCTATGTCAAACACTGCTTTTGTTTCGTTTGACCGAGGTATAAAGTGGATTCGAACGGGTTCCAAGCATCCCACAAATGCTTGGAAGCGACTCCGAACATCTCTAATCGTTTCGAGACCCTTACCGAGACGAAACCGATCGATCTAAAATGATCCGGTCGAAAGCATTTTTACGCCGCCGAGCGTGGCTTTTAAAAGACCGCTGTATGTCCACAGATCGGCTGGGCTTCCAGGTGGGCCATGTCCACAGGTGGTCCTTGGTAAGGTGTCTTGGTATGTGGGGGTGTTACAGTGCGTTCTCGGCTGAGTGGGGTCATTTTCGTGAATGGCTTCACGCCCTTGATTCCCCCCTTGTGGTCCCCGTCAAAAAGAGGGGATGTGGGCAGTAATATGGACATAGGTTGTTGCTCGTTACGATGAGCGGGGCTTAGGTGAGCAAGGCTGCGGGCCCCCCCACTGGCGGTATAGAATACCTATTGTGGTGGGTAATCTGGCAAGGCTACACACTTACGTGTAATATCCCGTAATTTGATAAGTATTTATAAGAATAATTTATGTAGTTCAAATAATTAATTAAAAGGCATTTATATTAATAATTGGAAATAAGACGATAGTTAATAATAAAATAATGGATGAGTCGGATTAGATGTTGGGTCGTGTACTCGTGTAATTATAATAGTAATAATAACAATAACAACAATAATAATAATAATAATAATAATAATAATAATAATAATAATAATAATAATAATAATAATAATAATAATAATAATAATAATAACAATAAAAATAACAATAAAAATAACAAGAACAAGAACAAGAACAAGAACAAGAACAAGAACAAGAACAAGAACAAGAACAAGAACAAGAACAAGAACAAGAACAAGAACAAGAACAATAGTAGTAATAATAATAATAATAATAATAATAATAATAATAATAATAATAATAATAATAATAATAATAATAATAATAATAATAATAATAATAATAATAATAATAATAATAATAATAATAATAATAATAATAATAATAATGTTAATAATAATAATAATAATAATAATAATAATAATAATAATAATAATAATAATAATAATAATAATAATAATAATAATAATAATAATAATAATAATAATAATAATAATAATAATAATAATAATAATAATAATAATAATAATAATAATAATAATAATAATAATAATTCGGATATGATTGTCTGGGGATCATCATCCTCTGGTTGCCTCTTCGACAGTGGTTTTGGATATGATTCGGAGCTTCCCACGTGGTACTTCTTGTGGGAGGGATGGGTTTCGTGCCCAGCACCTTATGGACTATTTGAGTGGCGCTGCTGTGGCTATCTCTGATGATTTGATCACCTCTATTACTAGGGTGGTTAATATTTTTCTTGAGGGTCGGTGTCCTCTAGCTCTGGGTGAGTACATTGCCAGCGCCCCTCTCACGCCGCTTGTTAAACCGGGTGGTGGTGTTCGTCATATTGTTGTTGGCACTGTTTGGAGACGGCTTGTCTCTAAGGTTGGTGCTTTTTTGGTTGGTCCTTCTTTGTCTTCTTATTTTTCTGGTCTTTAGTTTGGGGTGGGTGTGTCCGGTGGAGGAGAGGCTATCTTGCATGCCTTGAATCGGCTCATTGAGGCTCGGGGTGCTGAGGTGGGACTTTCTATGTTGCTGGTTGATTTCCAGAATGCTTTCAACCTTGTTGATCGTACGACCATGCTTCAGGAAGTCCGCCGTCGTTGCCCGGTTCTTTCCCGTTGGGTGGAATTTTGTTACTCCAGCCCTGCCCGTCTTTTTTATGGGGAGCATTGCTTGTGGTCTTGTCAGGGTGTCAAGCAGGGTGATCCCTTGGGTCCTTTGCTTTTCGCTTTGGTTTTGCAGCCCTTAGTGTGCAAAATCCGGGACTCTTTTGACCTTACTTTGCAGGCGTGGTACTTGGATGATGGCATCATCGTTGGGGACACTTTGGAGGTGGGGAGGGTTTTGGATTTGATTATAGCTGATGACCCTCGTTTTGGACTGCATCTTAATGTCTCCAAGACGGAGGTCTTTTGGCCTGTTGAGGATCCTTGGAGTCGGCTTCCCGGGGTTTTCCCCCCTGCTATTGCTCGGCCCTTGCGTGGTGTTACAGTTTTGGGTGGACCTGTCAGTACTTGTCCTGGTTTTGGCAGTGAGATTGTGGCGAAGAGAGTGACTAAGACCATTGAGCTAATGGACTTGGTCGCGAGGATTGAGGACCCGCAATGTGAGTTGCTTCTGCTTAGAACTTATACTGGTATTTCTAAGCTCTATTTCTCTCTTCGTACTTGCTCCCCCAGTGTTTTTGGGTCGGTCCATCTTCCTTTCGATGCTGCTCTTCGTTCCAGCTTGGAACGTATTGTCACCGCGTCTGACTCGGGTTTTGGGGATTGGCAGTGGCGCCTTGCTACATTCCCTTTTCATCTTGGTGGTCTTGGTATCTATGCGGCGGGAGATGTTTTACACTATGTTTTTATTGCGTCCCGTTTGCAGTCTGCTGATTTGCAGGCTAAGCTCCTCGGACATTCTGGTATTGTAGCTGCTGGCCCTGCTTTTGACGATGCCGCACGGGTGTTTTCTGCTACTACAGGTTCTTCTATCTTAGGTAACCCTAGTGAAATTGATGCCCCCAAACTTATGAAGAAATTGGCAGACATATATTTCGCGACGGTTGCTGCTGCTCCAGAGTCTGTTTTCTCTTTGACACCACGCCAGCTTGCTTTGTGGAAGTCTCAGCAGGGTGCCCATTCCTCTGATTGGTTGCGTGCGGTTCCTATCTTAGGGTTGGGTCAGACTATGAACGGGAGGACTTACCGTGGTGTGCTTGGGTATCGTCTGGGTGTTCCGTTATTCAAGGTATCTAGGCCCTGTCTTGCTTGCTCTCGGGTTTTTTGCTGATGATGTTTTCGGGGACCACGCTGTTTCTTGTACTGGTACTGTGGGAGTTAAGCATCGACACAACCTCGTTCGTGACACTCTATTCGACATCTGCTATAGATCTGGTATTTCTGCGGGAAAGGAGGTTGATATCGGTTTGGTTGACGGGCATGGTGGCTCTCTTCGTCATGCGGATTTGCTGCTTTATTCCTGGGACAGAGGGCGTGATGTGTGTGTTGACTTGACAGGGTCTTCTCCTTTGACTCAGACTGGGATGATGGATTTTGTGCCCGGCCGGGTTGTCGTTGATGCTGCTCAGCGTAAGTGTGCTAAGTACAGGGATTTGTGCGCGGCAGTTGATTATGGTTTCCTTCCCTTCTCTTTCTCTTCACTTGGGGAGCTGGGGTCGGATGTTGTTGCCTTGCTCAAGGGATCCAGAAATTCTCGGTATCTCAGGATGCGGGGGCTCGGGTAGTTGCTTACATTTTTACTAGACTTAGCTTTGCTGTTGCTAAGGGTGTGGGAGCCCAGATTGTCTCTCGGCTCCCCACCAATTTCATGTAAACTTTTATTTTCTTATTTATGAAAATAATAATAATAATAATAATAATAATAATAATAATAATAATAATAATAATAATAATAATAATAATAATAATAATAATAATAATAATAATAATAATAATAATAATAATAATAATAATAATAATAATAATAATAATAATAATAATAATAATAATAATAATACAAAAAACGTTAAAACAATAATAATAATATGTAAAACAAAAGAAATTAAAAATTACCCTAAATATAGTTAACTACATGTGGTTAGCAACAGTGGCGGACCCAGAGCTTTTGAAATGGGAGTGCACAATTGAAAAAAAAAAACTTAACAATATAACAAAATACTTAAATATTACACATCGTCTTACATGGTATTTCTTTGTGGATTTTTCGTCTTACATAGTATTAATCTTCGTCTTACACAGATGTGGATTTCTAAAAGATTCTAAACTTTTGTATTTCTTCATTTATCTAAAACGAAAAGGAAATCTCAAATTGGGAGTGTATAATTTTAACTGGAATTTTTAAATTACGCTTTCATTGTAATTAAGTTAATTGAAATAGCAACAAGTAAAATAATCAAAAATCAAAATTCACAATAAAAAAAGTTACAAATAGAGAACCAACAATCAAAATAAAGTACAAGACATTCATATAGAAATAACAAAGGGACGCAAAAAAAAAACGTGTCTAAGGGGATTCGAACACACAACCTCCAAGTTCAGAACCAAAATCTTGTCCACTGAGCTACCTAATTGATAATGATTACAATAGAACGTGTACTTTATATATCCCTGACTTCACTATTTTTTTTATTAAAAAAAAATTTCCGCCAGCCGAGTGTGCGCACCCCTCGGTCCGCCCCTGGTTAGCAAGTTAACTACATATGTATAATTATTAATATAACCCTAAATTAACTACATATGATTCATTCTAGTTTGCCACATGGCGCAATTTAATAGGTGTCGTGTGTGAGATTTTCATACACCTCGTGTATGAGTAGCATTTTTGCAATTTAGTGGCAATCACTTTAAGTTTAATTTAAGGTTGAAAAGACGTCGCTAGCTTAAACTAGTAAATTGGTTAGCATTAATGAGGTTTTTCTAATTTTTAATGCGGCTACTCAATTTGCGGAGCTTTGAAACTTGCGTAGAATTGGCTATAGTTAGTATTGGTAGTCAAGTGGCTCCATACCGGTTAAACATAAGGATGGATAGGGAGAATTTAGAGGCTAAGTTCTCTAAATTTAAATACTTGTTAAATTAAAGTAGTCGATGAACTAATTGAATTATTGGTGAGAAATAGAGTATGCGCTTAATCGATATGCTTGTTTTGCTTTAGCCTATGCCCTATTGCTAACTTGTAGCTTTATACTAGTAAATATTACACCTATGTATCGTATGCTAGAAATCCACTTTTACTTTGAATAAATAAGCTTGATGTGGATCGACCCTTACTTGTGCTATACTATACTATAAATTTAATATATCACAAGTCCTTATACTCGGATATTTGTAGTGCTATGAATCGATCTGCTATGATTTTTGTGATTCCAACTCAACTGTGTTGTAGACATGTACTTGAGTACCGGAGATATTGCTGTCATTTACATTGAAGGTCGCATTTATTAATAAGCATAACATGTGCGGAGTACTTGAGTTATAATAATAATAATAATAATAATAATAATAATAATAATAATAATAATAATAATAATAATAATAATAATAATAATAATAATAATAATAATAATAATAATAATAATAATAATAATAATAATAATAATAATAATAATAATAATAATAATAATAATAATAATAATAATAATAATAATAATAATAATAATAATAATAATAATAATAATAATAATAATAATAATAATAATAATAATAATAATAATAATAATAATAATAATAATAATAATAATAATAATAATAATAATAATAATAATAATAATAATAATAATAATAATAATAATAATAATAATAATAATAATAATAATAATAATAATAATAATAATAATAATAATAATAATAATAATAATAATAATAATAATAATAATAATAATAATAATAATAATAATAATAATAATAATAATAATAATAATAATAATAATAATAATAATAATAATAATAATAATAATAATAATAATAATAATAATAATAATAATAATAATAATAATAATAATAATAATAATAATAATAATAATAATAATAATAATAATAATAATAATAATAATAATAATAATAATAATAATAATAATAATAATAATAATAATAATAATAATAATAATAATAATAATAATAATAATAATAATAATAATAATAATAATAATAATAATAATAATAATAATAATAATAATAATAATAATAATAATAATAATAATAATAATAATAATAATAATAATAATAATAATAATAATAATAATAATAATAAGGAGTTTTGTTATTCCAGCCCGGCCCGCCTTTTTTATGGGGAGCACTGCTTATGGTCTTGTCAGGGTGTTCAGCAGGGTGATCCATTGGGGCCTTTGCTTTTCGCGTTGGTTTTGCATCCTTTGGTTTGCAAGATCCGGACACTTTTGACCTCACTTTGCAGGCATGGTACTTAGATGATGGCACCATTGTGGGAGATACTTTGGAGGTGGGGAAGGTGTTGGACTTGATTAGGTTGGATGGCCCTCGTTTTGGTTTACACCTAAATGTCTCCAAGACGGAGGTCTTTTGGCCTGTTGAGGATCCACGGAGCCGGCTTCCGGGGTTTTCCCCACTTCTATTTCTCGGCCATTGCGCGGTGTTACGATTTGGGAGGACTCACAAGATTTGTCCTGGTTTTAGCAGTGAGATTGTGGCGACGAGAGTAACCAAAACCATTGAGCTGATGGATTTGGTTGCGAGGATTGAGGACCCGCAGTGTGTGTTGTTGCTTCTTCTTCGAGCTTGTCTTGGTATATCTAAGCTCTACTTCTCTCTTCGCACTTGCTCCCCTAGTGTTTTTGGGTCTGTTCATCTTCCTTTTGATGCCGCTCTGCGTTCTAGCTTGGAACGTATTGTCACCGCATCGGGCGGGTTTTGGGGATTGGCAGTGGCGCCTTGCTACATTCCCTTTCCATCTGGGTGGCCTTGGTGTTTATGCGGCCGGAGATGTTTTGTTCTATGCTTTTATTGCGTCCCGCTTGCGGTCTGTTGGTTTTGCGAGGCTAAGCTCCTCGGCCCTTCTCGTGTTGTAGCTGCTGGCCCTGCTTTTGATGATGCCGCACGGTGTTTTCACTGCGACCACGAGTTCGATATTTTAGGTCACCCTAGTGAAATTGCGCCCCAAACTTATGAAGAAATTGGCGGATATTTATTTCACGACGGTTGCTCTTGCCTCGTAGTCTTTTTTTTTCTTTGACACCTCGCCGGATCGCTCTATGGCGGTCTCGGCAGGGTTCTCACTCCTCGATTGGTTACGTGCGGTTCCTATCTCGGGGTTGGGGCGGACTATGAACGGGAGGACTTACCGTAGTGTCTTTGGGGTATCGCCAGGTGTTCCGTTATTCTCGGTATCTAGGCCCCGTCTGCTTGCTCTCGGGTTTTTTTTGGGGATGTTTTTGGGGACCACGCTGTTTCTTGTCTTTGGTATGCTTGTGGGCGTTAAACATCGGCATAACCTTGTCCGGGACACTCTCTTCGACATCTGCTATAGATCCGGTATTTCTGCGGGGAAGGAGGTTGATATCGGTTTGGTTGATGGGCATGGTGGCTCTCTTCGTCCTGCGGATTTATTGCTTTATTCTTGGGACGGGGGCGTGATGTGTGCGTCGACCGACAGGTTCTTCACCTTTGACTCGGATCGGGTTAGCGGATTTTGTGCGGGGGCCGGGTTGTCGCCGATCTTTGCTCGGCGAAAGTGTGCTAAGTATGGGGATTTGTGCGCGGTAGCGGGTTATGGTTTCCTACCTTTCTCTTTCTCTTCACTTGGGAGTTGAGTTCGGATCTTTGTTGCCTTGCTCAAGCGGATCCGAAATTCTCGGCATCTCAGGATGCTGGGGCTCGAGTAGCCGCTTACATTTTTACTCGTATTAGCTTTACTATTGCTAAGGGTGTGGGAGCCCAGATTGTCTCTCGGCTCCCCACCAATTTCATGTAAACCTTTTATTTTTATTATAATGAAAGCTGCTCGCATTTTATAAAATAATAATAATAATAATAATAATAATAATAATAATAATAATAATAATAATAATAATAATAATAATAATAATAATAATAATAATAATAATAATAATAATAATAATAATAATAATAATAATAATAATAATAATAATAATAGGTTTTTTTGTCAAACACAACCTTAAAATTTTTTTTTTCCAAACACCACCTTTAAAAAAAAAAAGTTTGTAAAACACAACCTTTAATAAATTTTTTGTTGTCAAACACGACTTTTTGGCTGAAGGACTTTACATGCAATTGGGTAACTTTCAATCGATGTTTGGGATAGCAAACGATGTCGGTTTGAGGTGTTCTTGGACTCGTTGAAAAGGTGGAAAGACAAGCTGTACATGGGTTATCAACACGATGGTCAAAGGTGGAATTATGTGGGGTCTATTACTGTGTAAAGTAAGGCTGGTCGGAGAGATTAGCGCGTGGTCGGGAATTTTTAGTGGGTCTTTTAATGAGGTTATGGTGCTTTGTTTGGTCTGAAATTCGGTATGTAGGTAGCAGGGAGTGAAAGGTAGGTCTTACTTGTGTTGTTTGTGGGTGGTTGTTGGTTACAAGTGGTGATTCGAGGGGAGTTAATTTGGAGGTAAAAAACATTCAAAAGAATGTCAAAGTAGAATTTCTTTTTGTGGGTCAATTCACTCACCTCACACCACCACTTACAAGAAACAACCACCAAAAACAACATAACTACGACCTACCTTACACTCCCTTCTATCTATATACCAAATTTCAGACCAAATAAAATACCCTAACCCCATTTAAAGACCCACGAAAAACCCTATGACCGCTCACTTTAGAGCGAACCTTTCTAACCAGCCTTAGTTTACACATCAATAGACCCCACATAAGGCCACCTTTGACCATCGTATTGATAACCCCTGGAAAGCTTGTATTTCCACCTTTCCAGCGATGCCAAGAAAACCTCAAACCGGCATCGTTTGCTATCTCAAACATCGACTGAAAATTACCCCATTGCAAAATTTTAATTCCTTCGGCCAAAAAGTTGTGTTTGACAACAAAAAAATTATTAAATATTGTATTTTACAAACTTCTTTTTTAAAGGTGGTGTTTGGAAAAAAAAAAATTAAGGTTGTGTTTGACAAAAAAAAACCCATAATAATATAATTGGTAGTAATATACTCCCTCCTATTCACTATTTTCTTCCCTATTTCCTAAAGCGGATTATTCAGATTTTCTTTCCCTTTCTTATTTTAGAAACTTTTACTCTTATTTTATTCATTCTCTCTCCTATCACCAAACCCCGACCAACTCTTTTACTCCTATTTTATTACTTTCCTTAATGTTTTGGCCCCACAATTCCTTATTTAACTACTAATTATTCATACCTCTCCCCTATCACCAAACCTCACCCAACTCTTTTACTCTTATTTTATTCCTCACCTTAATACCTGTGTCCACAAACAAAGGAAATAAAATAGAGATTAGGAGGGAGTATAATATAGTAATAGTTTCCTAATGCCCTCTATATGATATTTCCTAATACTTTCATATAAGACTACCTTATCACTATAAATAGAAGACATTGACCCTTATACACTCATAATTCCATAAGCACATAAGTTAGAGAGGGAGAGGGAGAGGGAGAGGGAGAGGGAGAGGGAGAGGGAGAATAAGAAGAAAAAAGAAAAAGGAAAAAGGAATTGGACAATCAATTTGGGGATTTTGCATCTGCTTCTATTGGATTCAATCTTTTTTTTGTAAGTTGCCTTTAATCTTTCTAAGATTCAATTGTTCATTTTTAAAACTTAAATCATAGTAGGATTATGGTAAAAGGCGTGCTTAATTACATAAATATTAGGTTAAACATGATTAGATTAAAGAAAGAAAGTTAAAGCAATTTGGCAAATTCGTAGGTTGTCTTGTTTAATATATTTCTTGGTCTTAAGCTGTTTGTTTCCGAAAAGTTAATTAAGATACTAGGTTTTATTTCAAGTTTAGTTTATGCATTTAAAATTTTGTAGTAATCTGCCTTACGGTTTGTCTTCAGTGATTTATTTATAAACGTGTCGCCGAAAAGTCCGCGAATCTGCTAGTGTTGTAAAGAATGCTTCGAAACCCTGACTTATATGTCAAAACTATTCTGTGTATTTTTCATACTTCAAATTTGAAGAGTCTAGATGATGATAATAATTGGAATTTTTCAAAAATCATATGTTCAAGTTATTTTATTAATCGATACTTTTTATGCGACAAGATTTGTCAGTAATTATAAATCTTTCAAGAAAACCTTGATAAGTTCTAAATTTGAGGAAAGTCTATTTCACAAGAACTGTATATATGAGTTTTAGGGTTCCAACCCCATTGGTCTTGCGTCGTTTGGATTTTTGTTCAATTAGTTATGAATTTTATAGTGAGACTCATTTGTGCTGTAAAGACGGATTTGAATTCAATAATTACGTATGTTAATAATTACTAGTAAATTATAATTAATTAATAATTGAATATGTGACGTAGTTAGTAATTATAAATATTATTATTATTAGGTGACGGATTTGTTAAGGAGCATTACTTATCGGATTTGCTTTGCTAATTAATTGGATTTGCTGATCAGATAGGAATATCCTACTCAACTTTGTGTTGCGTTCTTGTATTAAATGTCGTAATGCATGTCACTGTTATTTATACCGTTGTGATTATTATTGATAAGTCATACGAGTATTGTGATGAGTTGTGCATAGCATGAGAGATGATACTGCCAGTTGTGCATAGCAAGAGTGTTGTTGCTACCAGTTGTGCATAGTACGGAGGGTACTACTGCCAGTTGAGTTGAGCATAGTATGAGAGTACCACTACCAGTTACACAGTTGTGCATAGTACGGATGGTACTACTACTAGTCGATCATGGTACGATAGTACTACTACCAGTTATATAGTTGAGCATAGCCCGGTGTTAAGGGAGTTGTGCTACTGCCAGTGAAATCTTTGATTTATTTACGGTATGGTTGGATGAGTTGGAAATGGTTGGATATCGGTTGGTTGTGCTACTGCAGTTGTCTATTTATATTGAGTAATTATTATTGTTTAGTTTATTCCTACTCAAACTCGTGGTTGACAGTGTATTCGTGAACACCTGTGTTGAACCATAACTGGGGAGCATACTTGGCAGGTACGTGAGACTAGATGGCTAGGTGTGGGAAATATCGGTATACTTCCTATAGAAATCTTCGGATTATAACGAAATTATAATTATGAAAAACTAGTCATAAATGAAATTGCATAAACAAAATAGTAGAGATTAAGAATCAACCTTTGGTCCTAGCAAATTTGGCCTAAGAGCAATATCGAAATCGATATTCTCCTAATTGTTGCACCCAAGATGCTCTGAGAAATGCCTCTCAATTTGCTAGAATGAGATCCCCAAAAGTTGATGATTAATTTTTAGGGTTTGTGTTTTTGATGAGAGAGTTTAGGTCAAAATGGAATGAATAAAAATGATCCTCCTTCTCACCTAATATAACCGAAAAAGGAGAGAAATGAGGAAGATTATTTTTTTCTTTCTTTTTCTTTTTGAGCCGTGTCAACCAAAAATGAGGAGAGAAATCTCCTTATTTTTGGTAGTTATTTTAATGTATAAAATGTGTGTATATTTTTATCAATTGTCATATATGTTGTCCCGTATTAATAAGTCCACACACAACCGTTTGTAGTCGATTTATTAATTTCGGCCTGACAACATTTATTATAACAATCTCATATAATATATACTTTAACTATAAATATCGCATATTTATAATTTGCTAATTAAATATAACTGGTTACGTTTAATCACGAATTAACATCTTAATTCGTTTGAGCCAACATTATATACATTAATTAAATATAACAGTTTATATTCAATTTACGAATTAACAGTTAATTCGTCTCAGCTAATATTATTTAATTGAATTAAATAATCGTCTCATCATCACATTGACTAACTGTTTAGTCAAATACATGGACTAACCTTTTAGTCATATAAGGCATCAATGTGATTATATTTTCATACAATCACATCTCTTAAACACATCCTTTAGGTGTGACTTTTAGGGACCAGTTGATCACCGCCATCGGTATGATAATAACGTCAAACTTCTAGCAAGCCAACCGTTATTAAGTAAACGTTAATCAACTGATAAAATACGAAGTATACCCTTGTGAACCTATAAGAGATTTATATATGTTATCACACTAACTGTGGAGGACACAAGCTCCAACAAACTCTCACTTGTCCTCACAAGTGTATGTGCGATAACCGATTCTCATATCCTAAAATTTTTCCCACTCAATGTAAAACAATTTGCAAAATCCGTATTCACAAAGGTCGTATTTTACAAGTGATCAATATTAAGAGTGGTTTTCCCGACTAGAGAGTAACTTAACTGATAAACGAATCATCATTCGAGCATGGCCATGCATTTCAGTTACAACTCCGCGAGTGGCCGTGAGAAATAACTAAACCTGATAAAGGTTGGATATTTTCTTCAACTCGAATCCTGCAGATATAAGCACAGTATGAAATGACCCTGTGAAAATCTGCTTAGCCTCCAATTACGGTCGACCATGAGAAAGAAACCAAAGTCACCCAAAAATTGCCTTAATCTCAAGAGACAGTCGATATTTAAAAGAATCGACTCTAGGAACACAATGGACGTCCAATCCACGACCTGGCACCGAATGTTTTTAAACATTTAGGACTTCATTACGTTGTCACAAATTGTCCTACGAGGTATCGTCATAACTCGCATCTGTGATCGATCAGCCAACTGTTTGACTTATGGCTCGTTGAACCCACCATCAATCAACTTCACAAAATAATAGCCAGAGTTATCAGCTCATGTATGCGATTACGGACCAAAACAAATATAATGTAAATCAGTTCACTTTGTAGCGTTCAAAGTTGTCGTACAATCCACATGAAAAACGAAATATGAAATAATACGATAAAATTATAAATAGTATATGAAAAAGATAATGTATCGAATTCATAATCAACTAGTACAACTCAGGAACACGTTTAATTCCCATGGAAATAACGTGCCCTTCATGCTTATCATATGACAATGGTTTAGTGAGAGGATCCGCGATGTTGTCATCCGAAGCTATCTTGTCAATCACTATCTCCTCTTGCTCCACGTAATCATGGATAAGCTGAGCCTTCCGATGTACATGTCTAGACTTGTTGCTAGACTTAGGCTCCTTAGCCTGGAAGATGGCACCTCTATTGTCACAATAGATGGTGATCGGGTCATTCGAACTAGGAACTATGGTTAGTCCTTGTAAGAATTGACGCATCCATATAGCTCCCTTTGTTGCTTCTGAAGCGGCATAGTACTCGGATTCAGTAGTATAATCTGCTACAACTTCCTGTTTGAAACTCTTCCAGCTGACCGCAGCACCATTAAGAGTAAAGACGAATCCAGATTGAGATTTCGAGTCATCTCGATCCGTTTGGAAGCTAGCATCTGCGTAACCGATTGCACATAACTTAGTATCACCTCCATAAGTCAATACTCAATCCTTAGTCCTCCGTAGGTACTTAAGGATGTTTTTAACAGCTATCCAGTGTGTTTCACCTGGATTCTTTTGGTACCGACTCGTCATACTCAATGCGTATGCCACGTCTGGACGTGTGCATATCATGGCGTACATGATTGATCCTATGGCTGATGCATAAGGAACACCACTCATGCGTTCAACCCCTTCAGGCGTCGTGGGTGACTGAGACTTGCTCAAATACATCCCAGACGTCATTGGAAGTATGCCCTTCTTGGAGTTGGTCATGCTGAACCTCTCAAGAATCTTATGCAAATAAGACTCCTGACTTAGTGATAACATCCGTCGTGATCTATCTCGATAGATACGGATTCCCAATATGCATTGTGCCTCACCCAGATCTTTCATCTGGAAATGGTTCTTCAACCATCCTTTTACCGAAGATAAGAGAGGAATGTCATTCCCAATCAAGAGTATGTCATCGACATACAATATTAAGAAAACAATATTGCTCCCACTCGACTTGATATATAAGCATGGTTCCTCGACCGATCGAGTGAAACCATACTCTTTTATCACCTGGTCGAAACGATGATTCCAACTCCGAGAAGCTTGCTTAAGTCCATAAATGGAACGCTTAAGCTTGCACACTTTCTTAGGATTTTCAGGATCTATGAAACCTTCGGGTTGTACCATGTACAACTCCTCCTCCAAATAACCGTTTAAGAAGGCGGTTTTCACATCCATTTGCCAAATTTCATAGTCATGAAAAGCGGCAACCGCTAAGATTATCCAAATGGAACGTAGCATAACTACGGGTGCAAAAATTTCATCATAATGCAATCCGTGCACTTGAGTGAAACCTTTTGCCACTAGTCGTGGTTTATAGGTATCTGGTTGCCCGTCTACAGAATGCTTTATTTTGTAAAGCCATTTGCACTGAAGAGGTTTTACCTTGTTAGGTAAATCAACAAGATCCCATACGTCATTCTCATACATGGAGTCCATCTCGGATTGCATTGCTTCAAGACATAGCTTTTGAGTCGGAACAGGTCATGGCACCTCTATAGGTAGCGGTTTCATTACTCTCTAGGAGTAAAACGTCATTTTCCTCGACCATACTGATGTATCTGTCTGGAGGATTAGAGACTCTACCCGACCTCCTAGGTTCCTGAGGAATATTAACCGTATCATCAGTTGAAGGAACAACTTCCTCTATCTGTTCCTCGGTTATTGGTTCTTGAACCTCCGACAGCTCGAAGGTTCTATTACTTGACTTGTTCTCGAGAAATTCTTTCTCTCAGAACTTGGCACTAGCCGCAACAAAAACTCGATGTTCGGTAGGCGAATAAAAGTAATGACCAAACATTCCTTTTGGATAACCAATAAAGTATGTCTTGACCGATCACGGGCCGAGCTTATCCTCGTGTCTCCACTTGACATAAGCCTCGCAGCCCCAAACCCGAATAAAGGACAAGTTAGGGACCGTTCCCTTCCACATTTCATATGGAGTCTTGTCGACAGCTTTAGACGGACTTCGATTAAGTATAAGAGCAGCTGACAAAAGAGCAAAGCCCCATAATGAATCAGGTACTACCGTGTGACTCATCATGGATCGAACCATATCAAGTAGTGTTCGATTTCTCCATTCGGACACACCATTTAATTGAGGTGTTCCAGGTGGAGTTAACTGCAAAACTATTCCACAGTCTTTAAGGTGTTGATCAAACTCATTTGAAAGATATTCGCCACCCCGATCTGAACGGAGTGCTTTAACCTTTCTTCCCAGTTGGTTCTCAACCTTATTTTGGTATTCTTTTGAATTTTTCAAAAGACTCACTTTTATGCTTCATTAAGTAGACATATCCGTATCTACTCAAATCGTCCGTGAAAGTGATAAAATATCTATAGCCATCTCTAGCGGTGATTGACATAGGTCCACATACATCAGTATGTATGAGTCCTAATAGGTCACTAGCGCGCATTCCAACACCTTTGAAGGAAATTCGAGTCATTTTGCCGATAAGACATGATTCACACGTGCCAAATGAAGAAAAATCGAATGTGGGAATGGTCCCATTCTCGACGAGTTTCTTTACACGTTTTTCATTTATGTGTCCCATTCGATAATGCCATAGATATGTTTGATCTTTGTCACCAACCTTTAATTTCTTATTATTCACATGTAATATATCTGTGGTTTGATCTAAGATGTAAATTCCATTCATGGAAACTGCTTTGCCATAAACCATTTCATTAAAAGAGAAAATACAGCTATTATCCTTTATTGAAAATGAAAAACCGTCTTTATCAAGTACGGAAACAGAAATAATGTTCTTAGATAAACTGTGTACATAGTAACAGTTATATAAATATAACTCAAAACCACTTGGGAGTTGGATTACGTATGTTCTCTTTGAGACTGCAGCAACTCTAGCTCCATTCCCGACTCGCAGGTCCACATCACCCTTTGCAAGAGGTGTGATGTTTTTTTTAGGCCCTGGAAATGATTACACAGATGTGAACCACAACCAGTATCAAGTACCCAAGTTCCGAAACTTGCATGGTTAATCTCAATCATATGAATATAAGATGACATACCAACAGGAGTGGCGCGGCCTGCTTTTATGTCCTCACGGTACATGGGACGGTTCCTCCTCCAATGCCCAGTCTTGTGACAATGGTGGCACTCAATGTCACTGCCCTTGCTCTTTTGCTTGCCTTGTGAGCCACTAGTCTCACCAGGCCCACTCTTACCGTTTCCTGACTTTTTAAACTTTGGCTTTCCTACAGTTAGGTCGTCGTGAGCTTTGCCCTTACCCTTATTCTTGTTGGAAATCATGAGAACATCTTGCTTCATGCTCCCACTCAATTTCATATCCTTCTCGGTCTGTACGAGAAGTGAGTGTAGCTCATGAGGACTTTTCTTCATGTCATTCATGTAGTAATTTGCCCTGAAAAGGGCAAAACCATCATGAAGTGAATGAAGCATACGGTCAATGACTATGCTCTCACTGATTTTGCAATCAAGTGCCTCCAGTTTCTCGACATTCTCAATCATGTTAAGAATGTGTGGGCTAACCGGTTGGCCCTTCTGGAGTTTCGCATCAAAGAAGCGACAGGTATGTTCATAAGTAACGATTCTCGGTGCTTTTGAGAACTCATTAGTGAGCGTGGTGAAAATCTTGTTTGCACCTTGGGCAATGAAGCGTCTTTGCAAATTGGTTTCCATTGCAAAAATGAGTACTTTCTTTATCGCACCCGCTTCCATAACGAAGTCACTATAAGCAATTGACTCGTTAGCTCTTGCATTGGGGCCTGGGTTTGGCGGTATTGGCTCAGTTAAGTACTTGAGCTTACCGTCAGCATTGACAGCATTCCGTAATGATGCCTCCCAGTCCGCAAAGTTGGACCCGTCATTCTTCAGTCGTGTGAACTGATTCATGTGGTCCATGAAAGCTTTTAGCCAGGACTCGCGTCCAAGTGTGGCACTTGGCATAGGGATTTCGTTATTTTCAGCCATTTGTTGTGACAGTATTATCAATATAAACGAATTCTACACTGCGAAAAGGATAAAGATAATAAGCATACTTATCGTTATGATTTAAGTCTAATGCAATACTGTTATAACGCGAAGACTCAAGCATTTATACAATTGACCTCCCTCAAGAATTATATAAATGATCCCAAGACTCAATTATCTGTAAATTGATAAGCCAACCTCTTGGCTAATTCTACTTATAGAATTCTCGGTCGATAAATTTCTGTAAATTCTATCTTTAGACCATCGTAATCACGAGAAACTCTTCGGATTATAATGTTGAGGTAAACTAAGTCAACACAAACTACTTACCCAACGTAGAAGGGGTCATATGGAGAGTAAGGTCCTATATGCCTACCGACGAAGAAGGGATTCATAGCTGTTTGGCCTATAAAGACTAGTCTCAATTTCAGTTTTAGAGGAAGATCCCATCAACTTTATTTTAATTCATTTTAAGTGAACTAATATCTAGCATGCGAGAATGAATAAACTAAGATGATGGCTTAAAATTGTGTGACATCCTTATGTCCATGATAACTAACATTCAATCTATATGAGTCAATTTTCATGCATATTAGTAGTAGGTGGTTTGGTTTAGGCGGAATATGATGCACTAATTATCATGTGAAGAAAAGCAATATGAATGGAAAAACGTAAAACAAAAACAAAGTCCTAGTGTGGCCTATCTACCAAAATGAACATAAATACAACTTTGGAATCCTTCCTAGGACCCGAGAAGCTTGTCTTGATGTTCCATCTTGTTCATGTAGCGGGAGTGAGCAATCCAATCTCAATCTTTAGTCTTCTCAAAATTACAATTAAAAATTACACAATAAACCTATTTACATTCTACTTTCAAAACCATAATATAAAAGAAAACCAAAGGAGATACGAGATCTCAAAATAACATTAAAATTATGTTTCCATCATTACGAAAACATAATTAACTAAGGCCACACTAGGTATTACAAATTACAACCGATTGCAAAAATACGTAAATAAAACCATTCAACGAAACATTCAACTAAATAAAAATGCATCAACTATAAATTAATCAGGCAAGACATAATTCCTTAATTATGTAGAGTAATTTATCCAAACCACCTATTTAAATGATCAAATTATGTGATAATTCCTCAATTACTCACAATAATTCCAATCTTAATACATATTTACCTATAATATGAATTAATCCAACATTATTTTAAACCTCTTTAAAATAATTGGGTATCTCAAATCTGTGAACCTTTTCACAATAATTATTATTCATTATTGATAATAATAATTGGCCAAAATTTAAAAAAAGAGAATTTTTTTTTATTTTAATGCACACGGCATTCTGCCCAAATAAAAAAAACAGATTTTTTTTTTTTTAATTTTTAAGGTTCTCGGCTGAAATAAAAAAAAAACGAAAACAGCCCATTTTTTTCTTTTGTAATCTCACGGCATTTACAAACAAAAAAAACAGAAATATTTTTTCTTAAATGCCCTCGGCATAACCATAAAACGAAAAAAAACAATTTTTTTTTCTTTTTTTTTTAAAGGTTGCGGCATTTCTGCCCAAAAACCGGAAAAAAAAAATTAAACACAACTCATTTTTATGTACAGTTGTTTAATGTTGCTATTATAATAAGATTGGCATAATCATCTTTTTAATTTAAACATATATTCAAACTAGATGATTCAATTTAACCTATTAAAATGAATATCTAAATCATGATTAAACCGATCATCACAATTGATTTGAACATTTGTTAAATTAACTTGTATGCCAAAAATATATAGCAAAAACAATTGAACAATATCAAACAATTTCCATTTACATTTCAATTTAATTCTAATTAAATCAAAACATCTACAAATTTATCATATTATCATCTTAACAAATTAAAACAACAATATGAATAAATCAAATGGAAACAAAAACATCAAAAAAACAAAAAATCTCTCGGCACAAAAAAAAAAATAATTCGGCCGACTATTTTTTTTTTTTCTTCTCGAAATTTTTTTTTTTTGTTTAATTCCTTTATGAAAATCATATAAAATAATTTCGTGGCCTATGCTCTGATACCACTTGTGGGAAATATCGATATACTTCCTATAGAAATCTTCGGATTATAACGAAATTATAATTATGAAAAAGTAGTCATAAATGAAATTGCATAAACAAAATAGTAGAGATTAAGAATCAACCTTTGGTCCTAGCAAATTTGGCCTAAGAGCAATATCGAAATCGATATTCTCCTAATTGTTGCACCCAAGATGCTCCGAGAAATGCCTCTCAATTTGCTAGAATGAGATCCCCAAAAATTGATGATTAATTTTTAGGGTTTGTGTTTTTGATGAGAGAGTTTAGGTCAAAATGGAATGAATAAAAATGATCCTCTTTCTCACCTAATATAACCGAAAAAGGAGAGAAATGGGGAAGATTATTTTTTTCTTTCTTTTTCTTTTTGAGCCGTGTCAACCAAAAATGAGGAGAGAAATCTCCTTATTTTTGGTAGTTATTTTAATGTATAAATGTGTGTATATTTTTATCAATTGTCATATATGTTGTCCCGTATTAATAAGTCCACACACAACCGTTTGTAATCGATTTATTAATTCCGGCCTGACAACATTTATTATAACAATCTCGTATAATATATACTTTAACTATAAATATCGCATATTTATAATTTGCTAATTAAATATAACTGGTTACGTTTAATCACGAATAACATCTTAATTCGTTTGAGCTAACATTATATACATTAATTAAATATAACAGTTTATATTCAATTTACGAATTGACAGTTAATTCGTCTCAGCTAATATTATTTAATTGAATTAAATAATCGTCTCATCATCACATTGACTAACTGTTTAGTCAAATACATGGACTAACCTTTTAGTCATATAAGGCATCAATGTGATTATATTTTCATACAATCACATCTCTCAAACACATCCTTTAGGTGTGACTTTTAAGGACCAGTTGATCACCGCCATCAGTATGATAATAACGTCAAACTTCTAGCAAGCTAACCGTTATTAAGTAAACGTTAATCAACTGATAAAATACGAAGTATACCCTTGTGAACCTATAAGAGATTTATATATGTTATCACACTAACTGTGGAGGACACAAGCTCCAACACTAGGAGCTTGGGAGGTGTGTGAGGATATGAACTGGACGACTTAGTTGTAGCTCACTACTTAGTTACTTATCACCACTAGTTGTCTTTTAATTCCACTGCAAGATTGTATTATATTTATTTTGAGAAAAAAAATATTTATAAGACATTTGAGTTTAATTTATTTAAGTTGCCTTGGTTTGTTAAACTCTTTTATTCACTACCTCTTCCAAGATAGTAACAGTCTCACTTATCTAGGAATGCCTAGTTAAGGCTCTTAGATAAATGAGGGTATTACATTAAGTGTGTAGTCGGATATGAGATGTGATTGGAGTTGGAGGATGGTTGTATAGTGGTTATATTGGTTGTTTCTCTTGTGCGTAGCTTATTTTGTTTACTCGGTGACTGACCCCGTGTTGTGTTTTCAAAACTGTGGTGATCTTTTCGGGGATGGTGAGCTGTTGGTTTAGCAGGTGTTGCTTGCTACGAAGCTTTAGGGACATGGAATGGGATCGAGTCATCACGCTATCGAACTAGAAGTTGCTGTCACACATGTCTAGTAGTTCTTACAGTTGTTCATGTTGTAATCGTTCTCCCGTAGTTATGTTGTAAAGGATAAAGATAATTAATAAATGTTCTGTATTATTTTTTTGATCTACTTACCTCGGGCAACCGAGATGGTAACACCTTTATATGTTGGGGTGGTCCTTGGTAAGGCACCTTAGTATATGGGGGTGTTACAACAACCTTGCGTCTATTGCCATCTGTAGCAAATACCTACACTGTGATCCCTTTATCCCTTCATTTCGACGTGGTTCCCATGTGTGGAAGGGTATTGACATTTGTTGGACCTCCCTCCAACCCTCCCTCACTTGATCCATTGGCGACGGTACCACCATCAGCCTATGGCACGACTCCTGGTCACCTCTTGACCCCCTTTGAAATTGTCTCCATGGACCCCTATCCCCTTCCTCGGATAAGGATAAGCTTTGTTTGATCATCAAAGATTCCTCTTGGGACCTTAATTCTCTTGAGTATGATCTCCCTTCTTTCTTCATTAATATCATTGTATCCCTTCCCCTACCCTCCACCCCCTGGCCAGACATCCTCTCCTCTTCCCTTGCTTCTAAAAATAAATTTTCTATTGGCTCTTCTTATAGTGCTATTCTTGGCCTCATTGATAATAGTGAACCCCACCTGGATGATTTGATATGGCTTTGGGATATCCCGTCACAACCTTGAATTAAACTCTTCCTTTGGCTTTCTTGGTCGAATAATCTCCCACACAACCTCATGTTGTACAATAGGTCCATTCTTCCCTCTCCTCAATGTACCGCCTGTTCTAGCCCTTCGCTTGATGAGTCAACCATTCATATCCTTCATGACTGCCCACATGCTCTTCGTGTATGGGAAAGCTTCAGTTTACTACCTTTCTTTTTCTCCCTCCCCCACCGGCCTTGGCTGCACCATAATTACACCGCTGCTAGCCGCCATTGGTCCACTCTCTTCTCCTTTCTGGTATGGCGACTTTGGCTCCGGTGCAACGATCTCATATTCTCGGGCAATGCCCCTTATAATGACTCTAATTGGGTTACCCACTCCTTCTCTCTTTCCCTTCAATGGCAATCTGCCCAAACCCCCTCCCCCTGACCTGCCTCTCCAGCCAGCCCTCCTTCGCCACCCATTTTGGCTCTTCGCCTCATCCTAACCTTTACCCAAATCATTGGGCCCCTCCCCTGTAGCACCCCCTTCTTACCCGACCAAGGTAATTGGGAGATGTTACCATGTCGGTTTCCCGAGGCGGTGAGTCAGAGATAAAATCAAGAAAAATTTATTATAAATGATAAATTTAGTCAATTACATAACCAATTAACCATGAATGAATAAATGAAAGAATACAACTCATGACTACTATACTCTTCTAGTTAACTATACTCGACTCGGTTGTTGTCAAGGCTCGACCCTTCTCCCACGTGCTACCAAAGATAAGCTGTATTTAACATGCTCTCCATATGATCGGAAATATCATATGGATCGATACAGGCCACCCCGGAAATAGGTGACAAT
This sequence comes from Silene latifolia, assembly GCF_048544455.1. Lineage (NCBI taxonomy): Eukaryota > Viridiplantae > Streptophyta > Magnoliopsida > Caryophyllales > Caryophyllaceae > Silene > Silene latifolia. The sequence goes on from NC_133536.1 coordinate 48,312,251, forward strand.
TACACAGACACACAACACGTAAGTTTCAATAAATAATTATAAGACATGACATGATAAAAAAAAAAATATGCAACATGCCAATAATATGTAAGATCAATTGATGAAAACACCCTTTAATGTTGCACTTTTTAAAACTTAACACCTTATGAAAAGTTTTTTAAAACTTAATACTTTAATGTGCACTTTATTCACCTTTTGGTACCTTAAGTGGATTTAGGCCAAAAAAAGTGTGAAATACTGCCGAAATTAAATCAACCGTGACTTGCAGTTATACGAGGGAAGGGAAGAGGTTGAAAATGTGATCAGAGTGCATCATAAATACGTCGTCATGTCTTTAAAAAATGGCCGGAATATTTCATTTTTTTGGCCTAAATCCACTTAAGGTACCAAAATGTTAATGAAATGCACATTAAGGTATTAAGTTTTAAAAAACTTTTCATAAGGTGCTAACTTTTAAAAAGTGCAACATTAAAGGGTGTTTTCATCAATTGATCCTAATATGTATGAGGTACTATGAACAACCACCGTGGTACCAGGACATGCCCAGACATACCGACAACCACACTGGTACTGGGACACGCCCAGACATACCAACAACCACAAATAGGTATCGGGACACGCCCAGTCGTACCGGGTCCGGAAGCCAATCGGATCCCCTGCTAGACGTCGTGCGATGGAGTCAAATGTGTCGTGTCTAATTGTGTCTATTAGGTTGTTTATTCGAGTTTTGAGGCCAAGTTATGCACTAATCTTGGACATGCACCGGCCTATTCCGTTTCCTTGTAGCTTTGGTCACAATGAGCTTTACCTTGGGGTGTTCATCTCATAAGACAAATTCAAGCATCCATATCAATGAGTCGAGGTCAAGATTTCGTTTTGCATCAACCAGGATATGAAGCCCACACTAACCAAGCAATGACAAGTAAAGACGGAAAAGCAAAGGACCAAGCTAATGATCAGATTTTGAAGATGGGAGTCCAGTCAAAAGCGCAGCCTGCGCCAATTTGCGCAGCCTGCGCCCATTCCAGGATCCTATGCACTTTTAATTAAACACGGGCTTAACTTAACATTTCCGTGTTTGGGCTTTGATGAGAATGTTTAACCTAGAAGGGGGTGCAGCCCTATATATAACTCATGTTTTGAAAACCTAGATTAGGATCTCATTATTGAATAATCTCAAAGACTTGTATGAAAGAAGAACTTGATAATTGGGTGCAAAGTTGTAATCTTTTATTGAACTTTTGGATGCCAATATTTCCACATTTCTTGGGTTCTCCTAAGGATATAGAAGGCTAAGCTTTCATCTTGGTGTAATTTGATCAAAGTATCCAACTTTTATGTTGTAAGACTCTTAAATCTCTCTCAATTTATCTATTGTTATTTCTTTTGTTCTTAAATTCTTATGTTGAGTAGATGAATGTATGAATTGATCACTCTTGCATCTTATTTACCTAACTATTGCAAATTCTAGAGAAATGGTTTAATCTATCTAGAATTGTTTGGAGCAAACTTGTTGTATGTTTATTTGGTTTAAAGGATTCATATAACAAGTAGGAAATTACATGTCTTTACTTGCTAGCATGGTTTAATCTAGTAGGATTTGATTCTAGCTTACATCTCTTGGCAAAAGCTTCATGCTCAATTCTAGTTTTCATTCATGGTTTAATGAGTTGTCGTTGGAATTGAAGGATTCACATATATGGTTTAATTGTGTGTGTCAATTTCTTGAGATGATAGTATTGGATAGGTAATAATAGATAGAAAAGAGTCAAACTTTATCATTGTTGGATTACTAAGAGAGAACTACATCAAGTCATTTCCCATATTTGATCTTTGCATATCTAGTGTTTGTTTTGCTTCTATGATAAAAATTCCATCTTTATTCTTCCTTATGCTACTTCAAAACCAAACCTTCTCCATTTATGTCATACTACATGTTAACCATTGTTCATAATCATTGTTTGTTGATAAACTTAATTAGTAAGTCTTAATTGTGGTTAGTGTCTTAATTAGTTCATAAAGTCCTAATTAGTTGCTATAAAGTTAAAATTCAAGTCCTTAGTTCAAAAGTCCTTCCCTTGGGTTCGACCCTAGCTTGCCAATTTACTACTTTATTGCTTGAAGTTAGTAGAGTTTAGTTAGGCTTATAAATTGTTAATTTGATAATTAATTCTAGTATTACGACACCTAGTCTTTTCTCTATCATCCTATCTCAACCACATGAGTCCCTCCGTAACTCAAGCCAATAATGTGCACATCCCTCTTGGAGTGGGAAGCTCCAAGAGGCGACTCAAGCATAAGACAGTCTCCCAACTATCTTACGTCTCCTCAATAACCAAGTAACACCACCAATAATCTCCAACACAACACAACAATGACCATACATGGAAAATGCAACACAACACCAATTTATATGACTCATCATGAACTCAATCCCAACATATCATGGATAAAACTTCCTCAAATACCAATATGATATCCAAATCGACTCATACTCAAAATGATGATGAAATACACATAAATATGCACAAAAAAATATTGAAACCGAGTAGGATAAATCTAGCTTTTAGCATTCTTCACTAGCAACTCCAATCCCTCATGATTCTGTCCCGCAAGACCGTCTTAATCCTATATAATACAACATAATAACTATCACAAATCATCCTACACTATAACATAATATAAAACCTCTTATTATTACCCACTAGTTACCCTTATTATTCATATTAATTACTAACTAATTAACCAAAGTGGAAAACCCCCAAAAATAGGGTTAAAACTTAAACAAAGAGGAGTGGGATTCAACTTACAAAGTGTAGATGATGAATAAAAAAATGAGAGATTCCCCTAAATCAAGCTTGGATCCATGGAAGAAGGTGTTTATGGGGTTTTAGAGAGAAGGGGGAGGATTTGGAGTGAGAAGGAAGAAGATAGAATGAATGAGGATAAGGGGATAAGATTTCCTTATCCCGTGTTCTGATTCAGCGCCACTCGGTCGAGTGGCGAGTCCACTCTGTCGAATGTCACTCCCTCGGTTGAGTGTCACTCACTCGATCGGGTGCCGAGTCCACTCGGTCGAGTGCGACGCAATTCTCAGCAATGACCAGTGTTCATAAATTAGTCATATCTCACTCGTTTCTTGGTCATTTTGGGCGTGTGACCTACCGTTGGAATCGTAAGAGAACAAGATATCACCTACAATTGGAATCACATCAATACCATGTTTATATCTCAAGTTATGACAGTTTTAAGACGACCCTTCTATAGGCGGACATTATAACAACTCCACTAAATCTAGTATAGGTTATACTCGGTCCACCTTATAGTTATACTTCACTTCCGAGTTGACTCATGAAACCCGATGGTCCTCTCAGGCATCCCAAGATTCTTTTCTGGGTCCCACAATATTCGGATATTACATCCCCCGCGTAATTGGTCCAAGATCAATGTAGACGAGGCCTTTTGTCCCACCTCCTCCCTCGCTAGTCTTGCGTGTGTTTCCCGTTGCTCCATGGGTGTTTGGCTTAGAGGATGGTCTTCTAGATTTTTATCCCATAACCCTTTTATTTCCGAACTCCTTGCGATATGGGATGGTCTTCCTTTTTGTGGTTAACAACCTTGGTAACTTCATTCATAGTTCGGATTGTATTCTTGTCGTCAAAGCTATTTTAGGTACTACAAGCCCGTGTAGGCCTTATACTAACATTATTTTGGAGTGTAGGGATCGTCTAAGAGCCTCACCTACCGTGAAACTCATCTTTGAAAGGTGGTCTACTAATCGTGTTGCGGATGCCATTTTCAAGTTCTCGTTGAAGGATTCAAGCTCCAAAAATGAGTTTTTTTATTTGGGTGTTCTTTCTTTGTATTCCGTGGATCTTCCTTACGCTGGTACTACCCTATCCCTTGAACCTCCTCCATAGTCTGTACCTTGAACTATCAGTTCTGTTATTATTATCTTATTGAATGTGTTCCTTCTTTTCCCAAAAAAAAAAAAAAAAAGATCGACACTATAAGAAAGAAGAATTTATGAATTCCAGTTGTAGTTTAGAGTTATCTCTTTGCACCAATGATACCCCTCCTTTTGAATTATAAACCTTTGATTGATAATATCTCTTTGCCACGGGTTTAGAAAGCAACATTTTTCAAATTGATTGTCTTTATGAGATCTACAATTTGAAAACAAAAAAAAAATGCATTCTAAACTCGTGGTCGAGGCCTAGGATATATGATCAATCAAGTTTATTCGATAAAAAAACATTGATAGACAAAAGCTCATTTTCACGACTTTAAATTGCGACATTTTTTTTAAATAGTACTCCATAGTTTCCATAAAAACCATCAATTTGAAAAAAAAAAAAAACATATTCTAGCAAACTTGTTAACACGAGTACACTACTTATGATTCTTCGAAGTTTTCTATTTTATTATAGAAAGAGAACCACATACAAACCTGCAAAGTGTTCACATAATCACATTTATCAAGTGGATACTAATAAGGGTTAACAACAGTGGTAAAAAGTCGATCTTTTCTGATCATGAATTAAGTCAAGACTTTAATTCTCATTGAGTTAAAATATAGGCGATCTAAACTATCACTTTAGAGATCGATGAGTAATTCTACCGTCCTCCCGGAGGACGGTACTCCTCAGACACAAGCCATTATAATATTCTACTTGGGTGGATTGTGTTTGTGTGTGAGGAGTACCGTCCTCCGGAAGGACGGTAGAATTTTTGGAGATCGATAGTCTACTCTCACCCAAGAGGCCAAGACCAAATAAAACCTATCCTTAAATTTAAACTTTTATATACCCAAAAAAACATTTATCAAGTGGATACACAATAAATTGACATGGTGGGTTCTCTATTTGAAATTTACCCTGGCGGGTAAACCTAAAGAAAACGTACACTCAATTTAATTATCATATGATATATATGCGGTATGCTTTTAAAATCAATCATGTATCAATTCCGGAAGTCCCCAAAATCCACGTAGGATGACAATTCACAAAATAGACGAAGCCAAAGGAAAGATGACAAATATATTTGTTGCATTGTACTGTATAATTGTATGCATATTGCTGGGTAAACATAAGAGTCCTGACTCTCGATTATGTACGAGACTACGAGAGAGATGGATGTATGTCGAGAGCTAAGGAGCGTACCATCACCCTTTAAAACCTGTCAAATCAGTGTTTACAAGGCTGTGAACCTACAACTCTCTATACGTGATACAAACCAAGCCGGGTCACTCGCATGGTTAGTCGTTGTTAAGGCCACGTTTAAATCAACAAACGATATCGAGCCAACAGTTTAATAAACATAACTAGATGCATTACAATGCGGAGTAAGTAAGAAAAACAAAGATATCATAGCAAAGTATTGCATATGAAAACATTTTATTCATTAAAAGTGGAATGAATAATTTGAAATTGGCTCACTCAAAATGAAAAAATATGAGTGTTTGATATAGGTAGGCCAGGGTAGCTTGTGTTGGGAAGTAACCCCAAATCCCAAATATTATTGATGAGCTAGTAACATATGAGTATTTATATTAAGAGTTATGTTTTTAAATTACGTACTTGTATTATTTATACATTAGATGTTTATGTTATAAGTGTAATATTAGATATTATGTTAGTAAGGTATTAGGACCCTTAAAGTTACTAGATGAGTAGGACTTCGACCTTCTATAAATAAGGGCCATTAGTCATTATTGGAAAGTATGAGTGTATGCTTAATATCTTGAGTTAAGCATAGATTAAATTTAGTTAGTAGTTAAGTGTTGGAGGATTGAGATTATTATTAGTGTTTGAATAATAATACAAAGTTGGGTTGTGCTTAATTCCATAACAAAAATATTGTGTCTTTTACATTTTGGCTATGTTTGGTAAACAGCAAATTAATTTCAGCATAAGCAGATTGCAAAAGCAGATTATAAATGACAGAATTTATGAGAAGGTTTGACTAGCATATTATAATTACCAGAATTAATTTGAGTGTTTGGTAATTGACAAATTACGATTAGTAGATTGTTAGTTTTCTTTGTAAAATGAAGAAAAATTTCCTATTTTACAATATGCTAACCAATATACTGGGGTAAGCAGCATATTAACCCCAAATATGTTGTTTCAATATGATGTTTACCAAACACTAAAATTAGCATATTGATTGGTGAAACATGCTAAAACCCTTGAATATGCTGAAAATTGGTCAATATGCCGTTTATATTATTTGTACCAAAAACCCCAACACCTCGTATGAGATATAATACAGAGTATATAAAAACAATAATATTCCAGGTTTTTTATGGTGGTTGTAATTTTTTTTTTTATTAAGAGGAAAATTAACCTGAAGGCTTTACTTCAATAAAGATAAATAAAATGCTACAACAAAGTTCCCTTCACGCGGCAACTCGTTCATCCACGCCATACGACAAACTATTTTAGGACTAACATGAGCTAGAGCGTGAGCGACACAATTATTAGTACGGATGGTAGTTGTAAATATTTAAGTAGTGTTCCGGGTGTGATTACGGAGCAGGATTTGTTACCACGTAAGCTTGTAGAATGATGACTTTGCTTGACTCTTCCTTTCGGCCTCTCTGAAACAATGAACAAACTGATGGCTCGGCTTGGTACCGAGCGAACTCACTCCGACGCTCAAGTCAGTAAACTTAAAAGGGATCAAGTTGTGTGTTACTTGGCAAAATACATTGTAGAGAGATAAGGGAGTTTATACCAGATTAGTGTATTTAATCGATTATTTTCGGATCCTTTCCTCAATGAGGGTTGATGAGTATTTATAGACTTTCACCTTTTGTCACGTAGTGGCCAAGTGGCAGAGCAGGTGGAAAGACTGTTCTACCCTCGGCCGAGGGACCCATGGCAGGCCGACGGACCCTGTTGACTCCATGTCGAGGGGTCTTGGATGTGAGTACGCGGATGTGTATCCCGGCTGGCTAGTTGCCTGGCCGAGACCCAGTGACAGCCGACCGGGTCGCGCTTGTCGGTTAGGTCCCAGTGTTGACTTCTTTGTGGATATCTTTGACCTTGCTCAATATGTTGACTCGGTCAGCGGGTGCAGAATATGCCCCATCAAGTAGCCTTATACACTGCATATGTTACTAACTCAAATGTTAATATTATGTTAGTGATACAAGTATGTACTATATTAAGCTTAAAACGGGTAATTATTATTAGTATGTACTCCCCCCAATTTACAATAAACCTCCCTATTTCCTTTTTCGGTTATTCACAATAACCTCTCTATTTCCTTTTTTGGTAAGTGTTTGTGTAGTTCAAATTTAATTGTATGGTGGGGTAGTGTATTTGTGTGGTCCAAATTTAATTATATGGTGGGGTATTGTGTTTCCTTAATTTTTGTGCCAAAATAAAATGAGAGGTTTATTGTGAATCGGAGGGAGTACTATATTTGAGTTTTGGGTGCTCTACATATCTAGAACACACCCCTCCGTGCCATGAACAAAGCAAGAGAACATAAATCATGACTTCGGCTAACTAGGCAATGTCATTCGTTGCAAAAGTTGACTTTAGTCAATTACGGGCGCTAAATTGTTGAATTTGGATCCGCTAGTGTTTCTTTGGATACGCTGGGTATGGCCTATGGGCTATGGGTGCTAAGTTTAAGCGTACCGTTGGGCCGACATGCCCCAACACAAACCACTGTCCATTCGACACGCCCAAAATACTAAGAAATAAGGTTTAAGTTGAAGAATTGTTTGGGGTACGCTCCAGCATGGCACGTTGTGGACCGTACCTAGGCCGCCATTTCATTTCACCGGCATAGCACGACATGACACAAAACTCACATTCGTGAGCCCTGTCGTGCCTTTTTCCCTTCAGGCACGGTAAGCCGATACAAGGCAAGACCTACTTCCATCTCTACCTTATGGAAGACAATTGTTCCATGTATAATAATCTCACAAGATAATAATATAAAATACATGCAATTATATACTTGTACTCCGTAGTTATCACCGAAAGCAGGAAAAACTTACGAACCCAAAGCCTAAAAGGAAAAGAAAGAGCAGAAAAGCCAAAGGAAAAAAAAAACTCAAGTCTTTGAAGCGTAAGTCTCTCTTAAGACAGCATTATCCGTCTTAAGCTTAAAATAGAGGGATTAAGTATATACTACTTGGTGTATGTAAGAATGCATAAGGAAAAACGATGTACTTTATATTTGTCTTAAATACACAAATGATATGATACTTGACCCGTACTAAGTTTAAGACGGTTAGATCATCTTAAAAGAGAACTTGTTTAAAAACAAATAGGGAGTAGTAAATGGGCATATGGGTGTAGAAAAAAGGACAAGCGTGATCTCTCGCTCCTTTAATTTCTCTGATAAAATCTCAGCACCTCTCTTTTCTCAACACTTCACTTCTCTCTCTTTCTCATCACTTCACTCTTTTCTCTTACTCTTGTTCTATTATGACAGACAATTTAGCATCAATGGGGAAGTAACCTCTCCATGACTTGTTAAATCCATCATTTCTAACATGACAGCATAAAAGCCATTATCAAGAAAGATCAATTCTTTCTTAAAAAAAACCCAACAATTTCACTAAAAATGGCAATTTTTCAGCATGAACAGTGCAGTTCTTCTCTGTTAGATGAACTTTACTGTGAAGAAGAAAAATGGGTAGATGAAGAAGAAATTGATGATAATAATAATAATAATAATAATAATAATCAGTCATTTATTGTACCAATAATGTTGTTAGAACAAGACATGTTTTGGGAAGATGATGAACTTGAATCTTTGTTTACTAAAGAAAAACAAGGAGTTTTTAATGAGATATCTTTGATTTCTGCAAGAAAACAGGCTGTTGAATGGATGTTAAAGGTCAATTCTTTATATGGGTTTTGTGCTTTAACATCCATTTTAAGTGTTAATTACTTTGATAGATGTATTTCTAGCATTCCCTTTATTCAACAAGTTAAGCCTTGGACTGTTCAACTTGCTGCTGTTACTTGTCTTTCCCTTGCTGCTAAAGTTGAAGAAACTGATGTCCCTTTTCTCCTTGACCTACAAGTATGTTTTTTTTGTCACTGTTTTCGGGTTTTTATTTTGTCGGAAAATGATAGAATGTCACCCGATAGTCCCTATTTACTTACATTTGGTGGTAACACTTTCAAACTTACAAATAAAATACATTAGAGTCTACAGTGTCTAAAAAATCATACGGAGTAGTAAAAATAATGCTAATGTTTTAGAAGTGACGCTGTTTCATTTTCTTTCTTTCTTTCTTTCTTTTTTCACGCTTAGACCGGTATTAAACCTAGATTATACGAGTACGTCGTATTATATGTTCCAATGACTTGTTCAACCTAGTAAAATGCTAAAATTTTACTCTAAATTTCATACTACAAAAATGGACCGTCTCAAGGCTTGTGAAACCTTCTCACACTATAATTTGTGTTTATATTATTATCGGAATGATTATTGAAATTACAATTACTTCGTATTAATAAAGGTAGAAGGAGCAAGACCAGTGTTCGAACCAAGAGACATACAAAAGATGGAATTATTGGTATTATCAACACTAGAGTGGAAAATGCATCCAGTGACACCACTTTCATTTCTTGATCATATAATCCGACGGCTAGGATTAAAGAATCAGCTTCATTGGGAGTTTCTCAAGAGATGTGAAGAGCTTTTGCTTTCTCTTCTTTCTGGTAAGTATGAAAATGCAGAGCATTTAATTTAATATTACTATTATCAGTTACTATTTTGACTTCTTTTTGGTTAAATAGTCTTTGTTTTTTCATTATTTAAGTCTCCCTTAAAAGTTAAAACATTACTATCCGTCTTATATACACGAGCGATATAATACTTGACCCGTCTTAAAACTTAAGACTAATAGTGTCGTTTTAAATGAGATTATGTGAGCTGCCAAAAAAAAAATGAGAATATGTGTTGTTTTGTCAGTAAAGTGTGAGCTACCCATTATTATTTCGGATTTATTACTAAATATGTAGCTTAGTTTGTCACATGTTAATTAAATGATTAATTAATTAGCAATTAATAGTTGGTGGGTTGATGATGAAATGTAGATTGGAGATTTGTCAGCTATCTGCCTTCTGTGTTGGCTACTGCAACAATGATGCATGTTATTAACCAGATTCAGCATTGCAACTCTCTTGATTATCAAACTCAACTTTTGAGTGTGCTTAATATTAGCAAGGTTAGTGGATGCCTTTATTCCTCCCTAATATTTTTCACTAATTTATTTCATTTGCATTGTCATACTCTAATAAAATGCACAAATTTTCATTGAAGACGGACACTATCTGTCACAAGCTGATGACGGATAATGTCCCTCTCACAAAATGCAAATGGATAGTACAAGTAGGGGAAATGGATACCCCCACTTGCCCATCCACTTGCATTTTGTGAGAAGATCACTATCCGTCTTCAGCTTGTGACGGATAGTGACCGTCTTCAATGAGACGGGCTGCATATTATATACTTCTCTCTTACTTTTTCTAATTTTATAAATATATTCATTGTCCCTTTTCTGTATCCAACAAACTAGAAAATGACACCTATTGGGTCATGGAAGAGGTCACCAAATGAAGCAAAAGTCACAAATTGACCTCCAAAGGTCACAAATTGACCTTTGATCACAAATTATCAACTTTGGTCACCAATTAAGTAGCTTAATTAAGTCACTAAGCATGACCAAGCAAGGTCATGACCAAGCAATTGACCTTGCTTGGGGATAATGTTTATGATGTTCTTATTTTTACTAGGGGATTTCTATTTCCACCGTCGTCCCACAACGGATTATCTGTCTTAATATTGAAATGAGTCAAATACTCATACGTAGTATTTTATTTGCTTAGATACGACAAGTTTTTTGCTAATATTTAGACAAATCTACTTTTGATTCATTTATGTTAATTGTTCCGTTTCAAATTTAAGACGGATGTAAACATGAATTTGTGAATTAAGTAATGGGGACAAAGCAATATGAACAATAGAAGAAACAAAAGTGTAAGTAATGAGAGATATAGATGATCGGTCATTGTCCCATAATATAGTGACGGACCAGTCGTGGTTGTGTAAAGGGAAGGGCAATATGGTCAATGAAGTAGTTAGGGTAGGACTTTATAGATAGGTGGTACCTTTGAAGTATGACGCTATGTATGTAGGGTGTATACATGCATTAATATAGTGTGAATAAAGTGCGGTACAAAAGCCATACTTGTAGTTGTTTGTTGAAGCCAACTAGATAGCCAGAGGCCAGAGCTTTGTTGGTCAAACATCGCTTCTATTTTATGTCATCAGTCAAACTGACCTACATTATTATATCATCACTCCACTGTCTTGCAAATACTGCGGAACTACTTTCATATGTTTCGTCCCTACAAAAATTATTGCCAATTCAATTCATGCTCAAATCGATCATTTTAGTAGGTTACAATAATAATCTGGGGTCACCACTCACGAGATAATCTTAGAAGACCTGGCAAACATATCAATGGGGTCAATTTATTTGGGTTTGTAGAGTTTGGGTTGGGTCGAGTTGGACGGGTCATTTCGTGTTCGAGTTATTTTCGGGTCAACTATTATCAGGTTGTGGATAATAATCAGTTTGCAACAATAAAAATTCAGGTCGGATTATAATGAATCGGGTCAAGTTCGGGTTCGGGCCGAGTATTCCCTTTGTTTCAATTACTTGTCTATCTTTAATGAAAATATTTTTATTTTTTATAAATCTTTCTTTCAAAATATTCTTTATAAAAATATAAAATAAAAATACGGTTAAATGGAGTCTAAAGTAATAGTCTATTCATCCTTTCCCCCAACCCCCACCACACACACCATTTACTTTTTCACATTTATCAATATATATTTTGTTTTGTTCATACTCCGTATCTCTATTTACATATTATTAAAAATTATAAAAATTTGACTCTTAATGTACTAATTAAGACAATTAAAAAAAGATCTCACATGACTATATTTTATGTTATATACTGTATTAGAAATTATATTAAAAATTCTCTTCATTTATGAATAGTGCCAAAAAGTAAATTTAGAGAAATGAATAATTATTTGCATACTCATTATTTGCATGTATGTTGTAAATTCAAAACTTGTATTGAATGCACATCTGTAGCAATATTTAATTTTAGTAAATAGAGTAATACTTCTTCCATTTCATTTATATTGTCCTACTTTTTATTTTGGATGGATTTAAGAAAAGCTAATAAAATGGGAAGGTTGAGTGATTTATTGTGTAAATACTTACAAAATTTTGAAAGGAGAAAATTATTTTGGAATAAATTTTGGAAAAATAAGGACAATAAAATTAGGATGAAGGAGCTCTTTTTTCCAAAGTAAGAAATTAGTTAAGGAGCTCTTTTTTCCCAAGGAGTTTCTTATTATGAAAGGAGATAAGGGTGGGGGGCTACATAGAGTATGGAACTTTTATAATTGAGGATATACTAAATAAGAAGTTTCATTTTTCAAAAAAAAAAAAAAAGTTTCATAATTAATGATTTGTGTTAATGTGTCGATGAAAAAGTTTAGTATGAAATTTTGAAAAATTCTTAGGTACACCGGGTGTACAAGATAATCGTACACCCTAACTAATGATAAACCTTTAATCCTATTCCACTTAGATTTTGCTTTATTATTTATGGATAGTGTAGATAATTCTAATATTCTTATTGGATAAGGTGTACGATGAAGTGGTACACCCGGTGTACCATTGCCTTAGAGCATCTCCAATGGTTACCTAAAAGGACTTGCTTGCAAATAAAAAAGATTTCAACCTACTTGCTTAACCATTGGAGCACTCTACATAAACTAGCTTAAATTAAGCTAGTAGTTCCATGGAGCTAGTAGCTCAAATGGTCCTACAAGAAGAATGAACTTAATAGAAAATAGAGGGTGTGTTAAGTGTGTTCAATTAAACTACTAGTAAATTAGCTTAACCATTGGAGCAAATTGTAGCTTGAAATTGTTGTGGCTTAAAAAGTTGATGTGGCAAAGGTAAGCTGGTAGCAACTAGCTTATCATTGTGGATGCTCTTAGAATCCTAGAGTTTCCCAAAATTTGCTGGAATAATGAGTATGATGTTCAAGTCCCCTAGGCTTAGAAATTGCAATTATAGTTAAATCCTTGTTTGAGAACGTGAACAAAAACTTAGACTAAGATACATGTAGTCTTAGTTAAATTAGTCCTCAATATAATGATGATGTTTTCTTCTTCAATTTGTACGTTGTTTGTTTCTTCATTTTGATGAGTGAACTGTATTCCATGAGTTTAGAAGTTTCATGTAGTCACAACTTATCTTTGATTTAATTTGTTTATTATTGTCAACTTAATCTACTTGACGACAAACTTTGGATTCTAATGTATGTATGTAATTATGTATGTATGAGTCTTATTTTAATCACCAATAAGACTTATATAGAGATGAGCAAGTGTTTTGTAATATAAGCTTAATGTGATCCGCCTCTGTCTCTTCTTTCCCTTAAAATTGTGGCAACTGCCAAGTGGAGTACTAGTAGTAGATTAAGCATTATGGAGTAAAACTCAAGGTTTTATTTTGCATCCCCACTAAAGTAAAAGAATAAGAAAGCTCTAATATTTTCCCGCCTAAATGAATATTCCATATTTGGGCTTCATTATATTCTATTTACAATTGGGCCAAACTACTTAATTCCATATAATTCTATTTCATTTACACATTTATATACCTACAACTGGGCCAATACTAATTAATTACATACAACAACTAACCTACTACAAGATAAGAGCATTCATATATTTTTTTTTACTTCTAAAACGAAAAAAATTGCCAATAATATATATTTTTCTCACACTTTAATTTAATATCTATTTCTACTCTATACAACACGGGCATTTAAATTTTGGTTAATTTTTTAATTTTTTTGATTTAGTATATACATAAGTATATTTATTACAACACCTATACACACAAAATAGTTTCAACAATTTTATATAGAGTAACAGTGTTGAACCTTCTTTTTTTCTATCTCTTAATACAAAACTTTACTAATATTAAGTTTTATTCTATACTAAAATTTCAAATGGAGTTAAAATAAGTTAAATATAATTAAATAATTGTTAAATTCTCTAATGTTTCTCACAAATGTCGTGCTTTAGCACGGGATCTTAACTAGTTATATATATGGACAACCCTCGAGGCGTAATTAAGAAAAAAGTTAGTCTTATATAAGCCGGATTTACACTAATATTATTGTTGTTATGTTTGTGAATTTTTGTATTTTGTATGAAAAAGATGGTGATATTAACTCATTTTACCCTATATAAATAGTTCCTTTTTTTTTTATGACGAGGGGTTGAATCCCCGGGCCCATGCATTTCCGCACCACCACATGGACCATGTAAGTCACCCCTTCGAGAACTGCAGTGACCAAGTGATCATCGCCCCAGCTGATAGTCCTTATTACTAACATTTCATCCCCTATTATTTTGACTACAGGAGAAGGTGAATGATTGCTATGAATTGATTGTAGAGAAATTATCATGGAGCACCACCGAAAAGGGCAATCCCAGTTCCAAGAGGAAGTTTGATGAAATGACCACAATTCCAACTAGTCCAAGTGGAGTGATGGATGCATACAACTTTAGTAGTGAGAGCTCAAATGATTCATGGACAGCTAATAGTAACACCATTTCCGGGCCGTTATTGTCGGCCTCCTCGTCAGTTTCCTCCTCTCCAGTGATGAGTCAGAAGAAGGGAAGAGTTCACCAACAGCCAATGCCACTGCAATTGCCTCCTCTCTCTCGAGTTTTTGTGGATTTAATTGCAAGTCCTCGTTGAGTGAACTGTCTTCTCTCCACCCGTCTCTCTCGGTCGTCGAATTTTCGTAATGTTAAAAAACTATTAGCAGATTCGTAGATCTCTTCATTTCATTGTTATCCTAGTTTATATATATACTTTAGAAAATGAGCAAAAAAAATAAGAACTTATTATTCTAATTTCGATTAGCATTATATATAATGAAAAAAAAATGTGTACGTCGACGTATAAATCCATGAATTGGTACGTAGTACATATGAAAAATTTGTGTGTCCTTCTAAGGAACCGTAATCCCTACACCTAAGCTTTTATAATATTCTATTCAGTGAATTGCCGTATAAAGAGGACGGTATTTTCGAAGAACACAAGAATTTTTCAGTACGTACCAGTACTAGTTCTACGTATTGGTGATATGTATATGTTGGTGCATGGGGAATAATGAAATGAATAATTGAAAAGAAAGGGTTTGCCTGCCTTTAATACAAAGTTTGCAGGTGAAGAAAAGAAACATGGTGTGGGGTCAAGTGAGGATATTTGGGGGAGCAATACTTGAAAATAATCAGGTGCGAGTGTGTTATGGAGGTTTGACCTCGGAATAAGTGGGCCACCATACAATGTTTGTTTTTTATACGAGTACTCCGTAGAGAGGTGAAATAGTAACTGAAGGAGCGTAGTCAAGTCCACTCTAATTTACCTAATCCAACCTTTGTTTTTTTTTTTTTTTTTTTTTTTTGGTGCGGGCCTAATCCAACCTTTGTCGGGACCGGATTATCCGCTCTGTCGAACGTAGATTGCATCAGTTCCTCCACTTTTCACTTTTTGTTTTTCAATTAATTTTTTTTTTCGAAACACTCCCTCCATTTAACTCCACAAGGCCCTTTTCTTTTTTCACGTTTGTCAACGCGTGTTTTACGCGGTAAATATCGTTAGCTACGTATTTGCAAAAATTATAAAAGTTAGATATTTTTAATATACTCGTAAAGACGAATCAAACAAGATCTCACATGAATATATTTTCACTTGCGTATTGAGAGAAAATTGATAGTGAATGCTCACTTGTGAATAGTGTGTAAAATAGAAAAGGACTTTGTGGAGTTGAATGGAGGGAGTATTAATTTACTTAATGTAATAACTATCCAAATTTAAACTATTCAAATGTGAGGTATTTAAAATGAAACTATACTAGTATTGTTGCTCGGCCCCGTCCGAGCTACCTTTATTTAGCATTAAAAATTTTCTACGATTCTATAACTCATAAATTTATCATTAATATATTTTTCTATGACATATCTTAAAATTACGATTAAATACTTTATAAGACAATTCACTACTCCCGCTATTAATATTTTACTTAAATCGACTAGTTAGCTAATTGTTCATATATTATTATTGTTACTTGTATTACATTCGGTGTTACTACTGTTACTTTCAATACTCCCACCGTAATTATTGTTCTTTCACTACTGTCACATTAATATTAATAATTTCAATACTCCCGTTGCTACTTCTATTACTTTCACTACTCTCGTTCGCTGCTAGTATTGTTACTACAATTCTTTTCAATACTAACAGAATTAGTTTTACTATTTAGGTATGCAATTGTAAAACGTTTATATATTTATATAAATAGGTTTGGTGCCCGGCTACGCTCGCGCTACCTATATTTACCATTTAAATTTTATTTTCTATGAAATCTAATTCACTAAATTGGGTTAACACATACATTTACAATTTATATCTTAAAATTATGATAAGATGTAAAACTAATCTAACAAATTGTGAAACACGTTCACCACTCTCGCTGTTAATATTATTACTTTCACTACATCACATGATAATACTATTGCGTTCACTACTTCTTCGGTTACTATTATTTGTTTAAATATAGTCCTGCTATTTTTACGGTTAACCCGTTAGTTTTGTCAAACTCATATATTTAAATAAATTAATATTTTCGTAAAATTGAATTGTTAGTTAATTTTTCACAATCTCTCCGTTTTTCCTACTATTACTTTCATTACATCTGTTGTGACTACTATTACTTTCACTCCTCCAGCCGTCATTATTTTTTCTTTCACAACTCCCACATTTATTATTGTTAATTTCACTACTCTTGTTACTACTAGTATAACTTTCACTACTCTCGTTACTATTATTGTTGCTTTTACTACTCACATGGGGGGTTACTATCATAGTAGTTGATTATCTAGTTGTATTAGAGCTATATAGTTAAATAAATCTGAAATATTAGATTATAATATTATTTAAGAGCAATCATTATTATTTACTAATTAAATTAAAAATCTAATGAGTTATGGAATATTATATTTTTTGGAAATCTAGATAGATTTATTTATCTTTTAATAATTTCCAAAATATAACGAACTTAGATTATATTTGTGTATGTTAAATAAACAAAATCTTTATACTAATTAATACCATAATTAGGGTCTGTTTGTTTTAAGGAAACTCGCCATATTCTGGTGTTCTCTAAATTTATACTCCAACTAAAACTATATAATATTTACATTGAAGTCCTGTGTTTAGGTCCATGACACAGCACTAGAATTATTACAGTATATAGTGTAATTAATTTGTATAAATTTATTTAATTACATAGAAGTCCCTTGGTTTCTGGAATACATATATAGTATTGATTGATTGATTGATAGATTACATATATGCATTAAATCAAATCGAAATAACCATGGAATTTTTGGAAATCTAGCTTGATTTATTTACCTTTTAATAATTTCCAAAATATAACATACTTATATTATATTTGTGTATATTAAATAATTAACATCTTTATACTAATTAATATCATAAGTGGGACATGTTTATTTTAAGGAAAATCACCATATTTTGATATTCTCTAATTTTATACTTCAACCAAAACTATATAATATTGACATTGAAGTCCCTTGGTCGGGTCCACCACACAGTGCTATCGATTAAAAACTATATAGTATAATTAAGTCGTATAAATTTATTTAATTACATTAAAGTCCCTTAGTTTCTGGAATATATAATTGATTGATAAGAAATTTCGTCAGACCGTAGACTCCCATCATTAAATATTTCCTTTTATTTAGTTGTTCTACTTATAATATCCGTGCCATTAGGGATCCGTTGATCGCCGTTGACTGACCTTAGACTCATGTCTAGACTCATGTCTAGACCTCTGGAAACCCTTTTAGTTCGATCTTACATTATGTTAACTTTTGGGATTAGGAAACTCGATCTAGCATAGGCTACTCGATCAATAGCCCAATGACTCGATTGAGTAGAGACCACTCGATCAAGTAAGTCTCATACTCGATCGAGTAAGTTAATTTCAGCGGTAAAATATAAATCGTGAAGTCGTGAACCCAAAATCAGTTTTCATTTCATTTCTTCCTAAACCTAATCGTCAATACATTTCCTTTCAGCCAACCTTCACCTCTTAAGATCCTTTATGCTTGGTGACACCATGGGAGCGGAAGCTTGAGTCGAGTCACGGTCTTGTTGCAGGAATGCCGAGTATAGGTAAGTCATCGTCATCATACCTAGATTTGTTTATGGTTAGGGTTGTTAGTAATAGGGTTTTTCCTACTGTTTTGATAGTTATCTATAGTGGTTGCCTTGTCTTCGCACGACTATATGCGATGTTGATGCTGATTGCTAAAGGTAGGTTTTCCTACTCGGTATTGTCGATTGTTTGTCTTGTGTGATGTGTGGTATCATTGATTGTGATAGTGATGTGGTGTGTGTATATGGGGTGCGTCCCTGGTTGAGTGGAGTGATCTCGGGAATGACTTTCACGCCCTTGATTAGCCCCTTGTGGTTCCCACCACAAGGGGGATGTGCACATTAATGGACTTGAGTTATTCGCTTGATGGAGATGAGCGGGGCTTAAGTGGGAACGACTGCGGTCCCCCAGTGGCGGTGTGGAATACCTGTTGCGATGGGCATTTTATCTAGGCTACACACTTTAGTGTGTAGTTAGATGATTGGTGATGTGACGGTTGTAACACCCCATTCTTACCCAGCCAAGGTAATTGGGAGATGTTACCATCTCAGTTTCCCGAGGCAGTGAAATCGGAATTACAATTAAGAAACTTTATTAAATAAATAACAAGTTTAGTTATTACAAACACAAACTAATGAATAAATGAAATACAACTCGTCTATGACTATGTCATCTACCTAGTGAGTATGTATTCGACTCCAAAGTCCGTTGCGCGGCCTGAATCCCGATCACGTCAACAAGCAAACCTGTACTGAACCTGCTCCCCATATGATCGAAAATATCATATGGATCGACACAGGTCACCCTGGAAATAGGTGACAATTACACAGATAGACAAACGTCAGTTTCAATAAAAAAAATACAGTGTGACTCAACTTAAATTGTGTGAGTATGCAACATGACTAAAACATAAATGAGACGATATCAAACAACAACCTTTCCGGTACCGGAACATGCCCAGACGTACCCACAACCACCACAGTACCGGAACACGCCCAGACATACCGACAACCACACTGGTACCGAGACACGCCCAGACATACCAACAACCACAAATAGGTATCGGGACACGCCCAGACGTATCGGGTCCGGAAGCCAACCGGATCCCCTGCCAGACGTCGTTTCTCAACCACACACGTCCCTCCGTAACTCAAGCCATTAATGTGCACATTCATCTTTGAGTGGGAAGCTCCAAGGGGCGACTTAAGCGTAAGACGGTTTCCCAACCATCTTACATCTTCTCAATAGCCAAGTAACACCACCAATGATCTCCAACACAACATAACAATGACCATACATGGAAAATGCAATACAACACCAATTATATAACTCATCATGAACTCAATCCCAATATATCATGGATAAAACTTCCTCAAATACCAACACGATATCCAAATCGACTCATACTCGTAATGATGATAAAAGATATACAAATATGCACACAAAAATATTGAAACCGAGTAGGATAAACCTACCTTTTAGCATTATTTATAAGCTACTAGAATCCCAAAAGATACCATCTCGCAAGACCGTCATAATGCTATACAAATCATGTAATACCATCACCAATACATCCTAAACTAATATGCAAAACAAACCCCTTATTATTACCCACTAATTACCCATATTACATATACTAATTACTACCTAATTAACCCAAATGAAAACCTTAAAGATTAGGGTTAAGACTGAAACAAGGATGAGTGGAAATCGACTTACAAGTGTGGATGGTGAAGAATAAGGTGAGATGTTCCTTAAATCAAGCTTGGATCCATGGAGGAAGAGGTTTATGGGGGTTTTAGAGAGAAGGGAGAGGATTTGGAGTGAGAAAGAAGAAGATAGAATTAATGAGGATAAGGGGATAAGATTTCCTTATCCCGTGTTCTGATTCAGCGCCACTCGGTCGAGTGTCACTCACTCGATCGAGTGCCGAGTCCATTCGTTCGAGTGAACCTCACTCGGTTGAGTGCGACGCATTTCTCAGCAATGACCATTTTTCGTAAAACAGCCCTATCTCATTCGTTTCTAGGTCATTTTGGGCGTGTGACCTACTGTTGGAATCGTAAGAGAACAAGCTATCACCTACGATTATAATTACATTAATATCATGTCTAGATCTCAAGTTATGACGGTTTTAAGATGACCCTTCTATAGGCGGACATTATAATAACAACTCCACTAAGTCTAGTATAGGTTATACTCGGCCCACTTTATAGTCATACTTCACTCCCGAGTGATCTCTAGTCTAGTCTAAGGTTCTGTCATGCATCCCAAGGCTCTTTTCTGGGTAATACAATCTTCCCCCCTTAAAATGAACTTCGTCCCCGAAGTTCGCCTCACTCTCTCTTTTCACAATTATTCCTCAATCTTCTCTCAAGTCTCATTACCGGTTCTCATGTACTCTCTCGCCATTTTACTCTATGATAAAGTCCGTTAAGGTTCTTATTGTCATTATCACTCTTATTAACCACACATGTTTATCGTACTTATACCAAGGTTCTTTGCTCAATTCTCATTACTTCCTCACGTGTCGTACCCTTTCTTTCCTTAATTTCGAATTATTACATCCACTCCCCCTAAAAGAGAACTTCGTTCCGAAGTTCAACTATAAAACTTCATAATGTGCTCCCATATGCTCATTACCAATTCCACAAATGACCATGTTCCGGGTTCAATACTCTCTCTTAATTATTGCAATTCTGTAATCAAATCTCGTATAGTTATAATTCCATTGATTAATCCCCCATCTACAAGCCTCCCAAAGGTCAAGTGTCATGTCAAACCCATGGTTCTAATTTATAATCCCATAACTAATTCTCATTCATGTTGGTTATGTATACATATCTATCACGGGGTATAACTCGATTATTATCACGTATCTATATCACGCCAAATATCGTACATTAACATGTATGCACATCAATCACGAATATGCGGAGTCTAGGAAACGGTCAATCAATGCAAAAAAATTATTGGTTATGTGACTCAACCATATCCAACATTCCCATTTCCGAACATCATGCCACGCATGTACCGCGTCAAATCCACCACATGATCACACATGTCTTTCCATATCCGTTCTCGTCTATCATCAACACTTCCGCTCCAACGGAAGACCACAATCACAATCATGCAAACGACCATTTACTTTACTTTTACACGACAAATAAAAAAAATCATGTCGATTAACACACATCAAACAAGATTATCACATCATTTATGTCATCAATCCACTCGAATCAACAAGTTCCATTTACTTTGCAAATGCCACACCATATAGTCAAA
The DNA here is from genome assembly GCF_048544455.1 of Silene latifolia. Taxonomy (NCBI): domain Eukaryota; kingdom Viridiplantae; phylum Streptophyta; class Magnoliopsida; order Caryophyllales; family Caryophyllaceae; genus Silene; species Silene latifolia. The sequence continues at coordinate 48,333,874 of NC_133536.1, forward strand.
CGTAAACAATTCACAAAATATCACCCATGTAAGGTCAACATGTTCATCCAAACACCAGTCAACTAATATAAACCGTGAAACTAAGGGTATATACTCCATATTTGGTCGAATAACAGCAAAACAAGGGTCAAGGCAGACCACTCGGTCGAGTGTAGGCGGACACTCGGCCGAGTAGGTGACCACTCGCTCGAGTGCATGGGTAACTCGATCAAGTGTCACCTGGGGTAAAATGTTTTCATTCTCAACTCGGTTCCTAATTTGCCTATTTCATCACGCAAATGCTAATAGACTCCGATGGTGACTAATACATCATCAAATAACCTAATTAAAACTAACGCACGGCCATATGGCCATTATTACAACCCAACTAAAACAAAACATGATATAGCATGGTATTAATACCACCTAAAACAATAATAACATTTTAACTCAACAAAATACTACAACAAGCTCACGATGTATACCACGGACGCTTTACTTAACGATTGGGAGGCAATTTTACAAACAACATCCAAACCACCTCTCATAGGGTCAAAGTCTCACATAACTATTTTCACACTTATACTCACCTACTTAAATCAAACGGTCATACGATATAACACAAGTGATCAAAATAACCTAACCACACAAGGCCCACCTACATCACATATCGCATTCTAAATTCACAACCATGGAAACCAATTTGGTAGTGCTACACCTACAACTCTATCTCGCAAAATAACATTCCTCGAAACCCGACTCTCAATAGACAACCTCGTCTTTTATTTCACAAAGTAATGCTCCTCGAAAAATCGTCGTTGGTATAATAATATAACCATCAATTACCATATCACGCATGTACAATAACTTCTTAATAGTTTCACCATTCATTTCTTACTACGACTTTAACTAGACATCTCTCACCGTCCAATCTCATTGATCATCTCAAGTTCCACCTAGCACTCTCTTATATTCTTATTTCATAAATTCTTGTTGCCATCTTTCAATTCTCATCAATCCTTAAATTCCATTTACACATTCCTACAACTATGAACATCCCAAGTTATCATCTTATTTCACCCTTGGATACCTCAATTATTTTCTCATTGTTCCACCAAAATTTCCAAGTCATGTTCAACAATAATATTCCTTAATATGCAACCCAAAACTCATTCACTATCCATAAGTTCAAACACTCAACAAATACTCAACCTGGGTCACTCATCACTCATTATCCACAATTACCTCATACAATTATCTTACTCAATTCCAAAACACTCTACGCAAGCTAAAGTCACTTCCTACTACCCATACTTTCCAAACATGAATCATACATCTACCTACTTACACGGTCCAAATCAAACTCAAACAAAACTTACCTTAATCCCAATAAAACACATGTTTCACACTCATAACCCTCAAATACAACACCACTCATCACCAATTATTAGCATTTGCCCAACTACTCTCATCAAAACTATCACTTAACAATTATCTACGCGTCTTTACTCATCAAAACTATACAACCCGAAAGGTAAACAAGGCATTGATCCATATTTAAGCAAAACAACACATTATTAACAGACATTGCAACACTGCGAAATAATGGAACTACGTTTCAAATACCAAATTCAAAACTTAATCTTATACACCATGGTATGTATATAAAAAAAATGTTGGGAAAAATTTTAAAGTTAGATTCTCGATTTAAGACCATTCATAGCATTATTAACAAAATTGTAGGCTTACGGCACAATAAAACCAAGTATTAAGCATGAAATAAAATTTGAGCATCAATACTATAATTTTTTTTACAGATATAACCATTAACAAGGTTGGGGCACCATGAGACAATTAAGACATGTTTCAAATGTAAAAATAAACATTTAGCGATGTACACATGATATCTCAAAAAGAAATTGGTTCACTTTTAAAACGGAATTTCGATTTACACTATATTATTAAAGTGATACTCATAAAGATTATTGCATTAAAACACTGTTAAGCCAACTTTAAGATAAAAGAAAGAATCAAAATTTGGTCAAGATTTTAAGGCGGCATTACCAACTTAAGACAATACATAGCATTATTAATGGAAATTGAAGTATCATTACTCAATTAATTCAAAAAGACTTTAAAGCAAAAATTTTAAATTTTAAGACCATACCTAACATCATTAAGCCACATTTGAATCTTTACAATATAATTAGACAAAATAAACGGAGTATATAAAACTACATCAAAATCATTCATTTTTAAAATGAAATTTTAAAAGATTTTGGGCAACATCTCAAGATGAAATTTTAAATTCACGATAATATATGCCGTTACCAACAGAGAAAACCAAACTTAAGCGTGGGAAGATTCTTGAGCCTCATTAGTCAACTAAACTAAGTCTTTAAACACGAAAAATCAAAACTTACGCATGAACATTAAGGTGTCAAACTTTTTGGAACAACATTTTCAAGACACGATTTCAACCATATGACAAGAATTAGCAATAAAAATCAACTTTAGTCCTTGTTAAACAATTAACCAAGCAATAAACACAAATTAAATTATCGACTCGAGAATACATATTTTCGAATTCATAAAATTTTCGGGCAAAATTCAATACGAAAATTTACACTTGACATCATAAATGATGTTAAAATGTGATTAATGTCATGAATTAACAAAACATGGAATTAATTGACAAAATTTGAAGGGAATAGCGTGGATTTAAACAAAACCAAATTGGGGAAAATTAAGGACAATGAGAAAACCACTCAAACTGTTTAACTAGCAAGAATTAAGAGGATAAAATGGAGTATAAAGTTTAAGTCCAAGCAACAAACATCAACAATGGAGTTTAGGGAAAATTTTAAAGACATTTTGGTATTTTGTTATGAGAAATGATGAAGAAATGCAATAAATAAGGTAATAATACAAATCTTGTGAATTTCACAACCCAGAAAATGGCACTCGGTCGAGTGCTGAGTCCACTCGGCTGAGTGCCTTCTCCACTCGGTCGAGTGACTCACTTCCAGAAATTTTGAAGTTTCTGGAAATTGGTCCACTCGGTCGAGTGGTAGGGTTCACTCGGTCAAGTGACTGGTACTCGGTCAAGTGACTGGTACTCGGTCAAGTACTAGCTCGTACTCGGCTGGGTGCCTCTCTATGGTTTGCAATTTCTGACTAAGGACAACTTCTTATACTAGCGATTATTTAACTAACAACTATTACTAATCATATTCTAACTATAGCATTAGGGAAATTCAAACATATATGCGATACTAACATGCCAAAGGATGGTGTTAGTCCTCCTCACACACAATCACGTAATAACCTCTTCCAAAATATGTTACACACACTACTCTTTTCATCAAAGTTTCACATTTTAACATGTACCAAATGAGTAACTACATCATGTAAGAATCCTATCAATTATGCCATTTACGGTTTCAAACTCATCATATTCAAACACGCAACAATCATACAAACAATTCCATTTCACATGAGCTAATCCTATCAACTCGTTATATAATACATGTACTCACACCACATTTCACGTGGTTTTCACACATCGACACATAACAACCGGTCAAAAAAAAACATGCCACGCTCCTCGATTATTTCATCCAACTTCTAAACATGGTCACATTTCATTTGAGTGAGTAAATCATGCAAGATGTTCAAAAAAATTATAACACAAGCATACTCATGCAACATTTCACTTCATATTTTCCGACTCGTAACCACCCAAGTAATAACTAACGGAAATAATATGATCTAGTTTCGGAATGAGAGTTCCTTCTCACCCAAAACCGACCTCCTATTGTACTCATGGCAGGTTCATTTTATTAGACAATTCTAGATTTATTTTGGTTCATTGGTTTAGGTTCCAAAATCGTCACTCTGATACCACTTTGTCTAGAACATCATAGATTGCACAATGAAATTACATTGTATTTAAAAGTGGCCAAAATGGCAGGCTGACCCAGCTTGGTTCGACCTTTTGGTTAGGCAGTGCTATAACCCGACCTGGATTAGGGATGGCAGTCTCACCCTTACCCCGTGGATATCCATCCACCTGAAATTAAATGGGTGGATATGGATGATGAATTTTTTTCGAATTTAGGGTAGGATATGGATATGGGTGAATTTAGGGTGGGATATGGATTATCGTCTCTCACCCGCTTAACCACCCTGTGGATATCCGAAATTAATATTTATAATTAATTTTTTATTAAGTCAATAATTATTTAGCTCATTAATGATTTTCCTTCAAAAGTATATTTTTTTTATCAGAAATTTTACTAAATTTTAATATCATACTGTTATTTAGGAAAAGTAAAACTTGTGTTTATGTGGATATTGTTATTTTCACTAATCAAAGAAATTTACTTTTGTTAGTTTAATCAATAATATAATGCGTTGGTGGTTTCTTTGTAGTTGGCGTGACGTATTTGTATGGTCACTGCTTGCTTTCAAAATGACTTTGTTGTTGGATATATACTTTGGTTCTTTATTTAACTAACACATATTGTTACTTGAATTATGTATGCCTTTTAATTTTATCGCCACAATTTTTTTACGATATATTATCTTTAAATTTTATAAGCTGTGAAAATATCCAACGGGTACCCGCTCCACCCACTTCACCCGGTGAATATGGATATGGATGGATGGAAAAATATTAAATGGAAGAGGGTGATACATATTATCATCAAATTTTCATATATTTTTCTTGTAAAGTAGTAAATCATCTTCATATTTATATATATTTTTTTTTTGAAAACTATATTATCATCAAATTAAACAAACACGTAGAAGATGCCAAATCTAAGAGACAGCTGCAAAATCAGCTTTAAACATTTGCATTTAATAAAGACGTTACGTTATTTTCAACAATAGAATATCAAGATTTTGGTAGTAATGGATTTACTCTTGAAATGGTCCTTAAAAATGAGGCTGAGTCCATTCTACAATTTTAACATTATTGGTTTATGCATGACAAAGCCCTCCTTTGTGGTCCAATTCTCTCCTAACTCCTTAAATTCTTATGACACATTTGCCTCCTTGAGGTGTTTTTACATTTCAAATTTTTGGCATCATTATCTTATAATCACTAATTTTGATGCTTTAATCACAATAGCTAAAGGATGTTTGTTCTATTATACACACTTTTAGATGGACAAAGAGAATAAGGAGAGAATATCAATCAGAAAATGACTTGTCCCTCTAAGTTTGTAGCCAAAACCTCAACTCTTTAGGCGAAAATTAATGTCTCGTTTATTCTATTAGATTTGTTTACATTTGCGGTTTGAACGAGGTTATAAGAGATATACAAGCAAGTATAGATCATTATACACATGGTGGGGCGACCCTCTTAGCACATGGGATAGATTACGAAAGACTACGAGCAATTTTAGTACTTCTAGAGAAGAAAATCAACAAGCAATCGAATGAAAGGACTAAAGTGGAAAATGTAAATAATTAAAGAAATTCAAAGAGGAAAATGTATAAAAGAAATATTCAACCTAGTGATCCAAAATATCATTTCCGCGGAAAATCCAACTAAACTATTTTGGAATAGGAAAATCCAATAAAAAATTGACCATTACATAGACCTGACAAACATGTCGTGTCCTGTCAGATAGGTATGAATTTATGTTTGTGTCACCTATAAACAGGTCATCTACTCCTCAACCCTAGCCCAACCCATTTACTAAAACGGGTCATACACCTCAACCCTAACCAACCCAATTAACTTTCTTATAACCCAACCTGATCTATTTAACTTATTTTAAACAGCTTAATTTTATCTTAATCAACCAATCTAATCCAAATGATCTTTTTAACCCAAATGACATGTTCAAACTTTTTCACATGTAAGTTGACTTCATCAAAGTGTGAAAAACAAAACTAATACTTTCTTTTTTAAATATGCATAGTCTAGTAAAAATGTATGATTTCAACTTGTTGAGATATATCTTTAGCTCGGTCTAGCTCTATGATTCTGTTATTTTGGACTTAAAGTCATTAAATTTAAGTTTACTTCAGATTCTATAAGTTCAGTTCAGTTCAGATCAGATCCTATTAGTTCAATTCAGATCCTATAAGTTCGGTTCAGTTCAGACCCTATAAGTTCAGTTCAGATCCTATAAATTCAGTTCAGAAAAGTTACATACGGAGTATTATTTTTAAAATCCGATGCAAAAACATTTGACGTTAATTATTCGATACATATATACATTATTATTTATAAAACAAAATTAGCACCTCTCATTATTTTTTATCGTAATGTAATAGTAGTATAATGTATGAATAAAGCAATGTATATAAAGCGGAAAAATGTTATTATCTTACCTTGTGTTTTAGACTATATTTTCTTATCAATGTTCTCTCTTGACTGCCCACTAATTTCTTGTAAAGATTTTGTTTAATCTCAATAAAAGTTTGCATTTTTTTTATAATAATAATGATAATAATAATAACAATAACAACAACAACAATAATAATAATAATAATATTTAAGTTAAATTAATTTAAGTTAATTTAAATTCAGATCCTGTAAATTCAGTTCAGGTCCCATAAGTTCAGTTCAGTTCAAATCCCCTATCAGTTCAGTTCAGATCCTATAAGTCAGAAAAGTTCAGATCTATAAGTTAAGTTCAGTTCAATTCAAATCCTATAAGTTCAGTTCAGTTCAGATCTGTTTCAGTCCAAAAGAACAGGACCTATATATGATGTATAAGGTTATATAGGTTAAATGAGTTATTCATGTTCGGTACGTGTCGTACGACCCCAACCCTAACCAGCCGCTAACTTTGTGTCGAATTCGTGTCGTGTTATCGGGTCGGATCACTATTTGCCATCTCTACCATTACATCATTACATAAACATAAATAGTTAGGTAATCTATTATCTTTGTTCATCATACTTGAAAGTCAAAATAAATGCTCTCTTTGTGCACTCTTGAAAATGTAACCAAAGTAGACCATGAAACCATTAATTTGTGGTTAGATAAGTAATCACTGAAATAAGTGAAACAAGGAACTTTGGGGGTAGAGCCGTAGAGGTGGTCCAACTCCAAAGCAAAGGTATGTGACCATGGCCTCCCTTGGTATAATTGTGCGATAGAAGACCATACATCTCTAGAAATGGGTCACTCACACTATTACAGATATGATATGCAGCTAAAATCTTCATTTAAGTATTGCATTCACAAGTCCCTATTTCAGGTGTCAGAAGATAACGACACTTTGGTTTAATATTGACATAATCTAAGGCTATGGACTTGCCCATGTTTGTTATGCTTGTCACCATTTTCAGATACTCTACTTGCTTGCATTTATGTCACCATCTTTTGCTTCCAGGACAAACATCCCAGTGTATTCACACCCTACCCAAATTAATACTCAGTCCTCTACTTCCATTTACTACAGCTTGGACATCGTCTACTCGATATCTGATAAGATCCGTGGGATACAAATCTATGTACCCAAAAACTCCTTCCTTTCTCGAGTAGTCAAGCATAACACAAACTATATCAACGGTCCTATACGAGTGACAAGCCAAATTGTCTCGTAAAAGACTTGCTTAACAAAATGGCAGCTTTAAAATCATTGTCTTACATGTGAGATTGTCTCCTACAAAATCACTAAACTAGACCTGGCAAACGGGTCGGATTTGGGATGTTCAGGTTTGCAATACTAGGGGCGCGCTGGGTTTTTATTGGGTGGGTTGTTATCAAGTTATTTGGTAATAATAGTCAGCATGTAACAATAAACATTCGGGCCGAATTGAATACGGTCGAATCAATTCAGGTTTCAGGTCAGAAACAAGTCCTCAATTCGGTGTGGGTTAAGTTCGGGTGGGGTTATTCAGGTCGGGTCAGTTTTGCCAAGTCTAAGTACAACATTAGTAACATTACAGTGCCTAACACATCTAAGAATTGCCGCAGCAAAGTAGCACAGGTACAGGTTAGCTAGGCAGCCTACTAAAGAGCTACAAGCAAAAGTGGTTGAGAACTCTCAAGTGACCAAAATACAAGTATACAACTATGAAGCTTGTCTTTGGTTAAAAGACACAATAATTGAAGATGTCATAGTTAAACAAGGACAAGCCTTGGCACCTAAATCTGGGGATTAATTGGACCACCTCCTTATTTTCACAGAGTACCCTCGTGACTGGCACCACAAACTACATACACTTATTAGAGTTGGCCTTGGCCTATAACACCAAATTTACTCGTCAGGAACTGGGGTATGACTCTTCCTTGCCTGACACTGTGGTACTCACACCTTTATTATGCTACAACGAGCGGGAAGTTTTTTTTTTTTTTTTTTTGAATTGATGAAAAACAGCTCATTCAGTATACGGAAAATCAATGGTGCTTCGTAAGTATATCCACAGAATACACACACTAAATAACAACAGCCAAAACCAACAAAATGCCACAACCTATGTTACTCTACACTTCGTATCACTTCCATGTACCTTATGAGACCAAGGCAAAGGCCACCGTCTCAAACCCCGCCCTTGAATTAGGCTGGGAAAGCCAGCAGAGATGCTGGGTCAATTCCATGCCCTAAACTCAACACTCGGATATAGGTTTACTTAAAGACGCTCCATCTCAGTCCAAAAGCATAGAGGTGTTAATATGCGTGTCTAATACATCTATCTCTGACTGATTAACATAGGCCGCAACATGAACGATACCACCATAATTATCTAAACAATTATGACACATCAATTTGTAAACCATCAAAGGAAAATCTAATCACACAATTTCCATACACAAGGTACAAAACATCACTATCCTTCATATGGGGATGTGAATTTAGGCGAACAAGTAAAACAAGAAGATGACTAAGTAGAAGATGTACATTGCACATTATACAGGTTGCGCATAATAGCAGTGGTCTATGCCAAGTGATTGTTAGCTAAAGTCAAAACGCAGGCCACCTCTTAAAAACTAAGATCAGCATTACATTATCTAAAGTTGAACATTTCCAACGAATGAAACAGGTTAGAATTATACTGCCATGGTCATATATTAGGATTGATGGAGATTAGCACATTAAGAAAGTTACCAGTTAATCATCAATCATCATCCTCACATATGAGCACCTAAGGCTCCCAAATCATCAGCATCCATCGCGTCCTCAGCCAAGCGAACAGCATCCAGCTTTTGCTTCAGAATTTCAATTGCATTAAGCACCAGTTGAGATGCCTTGATTCCACCCGTAGACTCAACGGTGAATATGAAAGAGTCCTCTCTAGGATAAATCTCAACAAGTCCCGGCTTTCCCATAGCTTCTGCTTTCTTAATCACCTCATCATCATACGTATAGGCCTCAGGATCAACCACCACAACCTGACATGAAGGAAACAAATAAATATTTAGTCCAACTGTCCACATATATATCACATTACTCAAAAGTAAACTTGGAAAAGGCAACATATACATGTATCGGAAAAAAATTAGTCATGTTCGTATAGAAAGTAGCTGAATATATGGGCTGAGACATCAACACAAATATGTTGGACATACCGATTTCAGTAGCACGTATGACGATTATAAGAATATCTCACAAACATTGGAGACTTATTTAATCGCAATCAAATTTCTGACACCAGTTCTGTTTTAATGTAAGTGCATTGTCTCTTTTAAGGGTAATACCTCATAATCATCCTCCCTCAGTCCTATAAGATTGGTCACCTCTCCAGTTTCGCTTGTCCCATAATGAACCACTTTAAAAGGTTAAAGTGATAATAAATCATATTTTATCCTCAATGAAAATAATTACACTGAAATGAGTAAAATGCAAGGATAATCTTCCATAGGAGTGTAGAAATGTTTAGTCTTTCCCCTATATTCTTCAAAATAAGCAAATAGGGAAGAACCCAACGATCCACACTTGCAAGAGTCTAAACTCTGAATCAAAAGTGATCAATATTTTTGGTACTTGTGGAGCATTTTTAATCAGGCCCTCCCTCCACAGCCATTCCCAAAGCATGACTAATTGCAAATTATCAGTAAAATTGGTGTACCAGCACCCTCGTTCAGAATAGTCTATTACTTGATGAATTTTGGTTAAACAGATCAGTTCAGAGACATTTATAGACTATATTCACTGGTTAAAGTCATTCAAAAACGTTTAACAGACTTTATATTGTCCTATCCCTGCCATGTATCCTGGATTGGAAAAAAATTGACACGAAGTGACTCGCAAAATCCTGAAGTGACACGATGCAACGGGATTTGAAAAGGCTATGCACCTAGGTTCCGGAATTTATAGCAACAATAACAACTGAAAAGACGACATGTCGACATCTATATCAGACTCCATCCTTTTCTATACTTCCCACTTTCCCTTTGAGGAAGTTGATTATTTTCTACCCACTTCTCTCTCTTTTGATCAGGTTTTTTGAATCTGTCCTAACCTATTCATTAAAGTTTACTAATCTCATTAGTATTTATCTATATTTTTTTAAAATTTGGTTCACTTAACTACAGTCACGCTAACCCCATATGATTAATCCTATCAACTCCCAAACCAATATCAATGACTAATTCTTCCACCTTCTACTTCCTTCGTAATCCCCTTCTCACCAAAAAAACACCTTCTCCATCCAGATTGGCAGCCTTTTTCTCCAATCACTGTCCTCCCTCTCCGATGGTGCACATGATCACAATGCAGAAGTAGAGGGCATCGACGACAGGATGCTCTCTCCATGCCTAAGAACTTGTCCCTGTTGAGTCTGTACACCAGCACTCCCGAAATCAGGGACACATTCAAAAGCAGCGTAGCTTGATTCACCATATCCTGTACATTGGATTTCAACTTAATACAAATTTCTTCGGCGTTGTCGTCATCGGCTAGCTCGGGATCCTTGACTGCATGGGTAACTCTTTCATCCACTCTCTATCAGCACTCCCGAGGCGCTAAGGGGCCGAGGCGGAAAGCGCAAGGCGAAGGCGCGCGCCTTTTTGACGCGAGGCGCCTTGTTTTTTATATAAAATTTGTAATTTCTAAATAAAATTTTGGCACCAATAGCATTTTTAGGAGTTTTCAAGTTGGCTAACATGACAAGGAGCGAAGTTAAGAATAATGGGGAAAAGAAACGGTGAGCCTTATCTAAAAGATATGGAAAGTGCGTACTAGTTAGCCTTGTTAGGTGAGCCGTGTCTAAAAGGCGCGCCTAAAATGGACCGAGGCGTTTTGGCTAGTGCCTCATCCAAGGGCGCCTTAGGCGCAATCAAGGCGCGCTTTTTTAAACTAAGCTCATAGAATGTTAAAACAATTTGTGGCGGCAAAGTCGTATAATGGCTTGCTACGTTAGGATATAGAGGATTCGAATTCTTGGTGAGTTGGTGCCATTGCCACTAATATAAACTCATAGCCTAACTCAGAAACCGCAACAAACTTTTAAGGGAGCAGCGGATGAAGAGTTGGGATGGTGGACAGTTGTAAATGACTAGCTGTTGGGGTGGGGAAATAGAAAAGATTGAAGTTGGTATGAATAGTGTAGATTGTAGAAGATAATGGTGTCTATTGGAGAAAATGGGAGATTGAGATAAAATGGCGCATCGTCGCAGAATGATTCCTCGCAGTAGATCTGGAGAATTCCACCATTATTTCCGGTGAAGGTGGATTACAGTGTAGTTGCTCCTCGTGTAAGGGTGAAAGCAGTTATCATAGTCCTCATAGAAGACAGCTCCACCATATAAAGATTCTAATTGTAAAGATTGATTTTTGTTTTTAAATTTTATTTGTTATGTGTTGGTAACACCACAGGATATTTTTTGTATATTTTGCCTCGAGAATAGTAACTGTTCACTCTGTTCTCTAGCAGTAATAAAAAAAATACGCATATATTCTTAGCTGCAAAAGACATTTTCCTCAATTGGTCCGCAAAAAGTTGTCTATAAACAACCTATTTCATCTATTGTAGAAGAAAAGACTTACGATAACTTAGTTATAATCAGTTGTACTACAAACCTGTTGAGAATTAGGATCAATGTCAAAGACTTTCGTAGGACTGCTTTCAACCCACTCTTTTTTCTGCTCAAGATTCAAGCTTTCCATCATATCTTCATTAATATGAATCTCTGGTTCATACATAAATGTGACAGTCGCGGCAGGAGACCATTTGGCATGATCCTTCCCAATACCCTTCCTGGCTATTGCTCTCAGCCTCAATTCCTGGCCTTTACGTAACTTCACAATTATGATTCCTCTGCACGACACCAAAAACAAATTCAATCTACCAAGTTAACTATCACAGGCAGAAAGATATTGCTATAATGCGAGTTAGAGAAAAACAAAATTATCAGCTGCAGCGTTCAGCATTTGATAACCCCCAAGACCTCTGAACACAGAGAAAGGACAAAACATTTTCAAACCCGAAAACATATTACCCTATAATGCATCAAAATCTCATAACTAAAAGTCACAACTAAATTTTGACATGATATATTGCATCAAGATTAGCAACAAAAACGATCTTGCAAATAAGCCCAAACCCTAAAAAAGATCACTTTCTCACATCATTCTCTACTGCATTTCCACCTCAACACTTCTATCAATTTAATAAGCCCTAGAATGTCCATAATCTCAGATCCTGATCAAAGAAGTTACGATGTATGCTTCAGATTTTTGATACCAAACATATACAGTACAATGCAACATCTTAAACTACAAAATTTCCCAAAACATAGCATATCTAACAAAAAACTCCAAAATAAAAAGATCAAATTTGTGCATATACATTTTTTTTTTTTGGTACATAAATTTGTGCATATACATAAATATGAATCTTCTACACTCCACCAATTCAAACCGGAAACGCCCTACAGCATAACACCCTAAATCACAAAAGTATCTTCCTTTCATCCAAATGCTTCCTAAGTTCAAACAATCACTCCTCTATCCCATTTCAGTTTTCCCAATTCAACTTTGTACATCGATTTTGACCAATATTTCATCACAATACATAACAGTTGCAACTTCCAAGAACCTTAAAAGAAACTCATTACACTATCGCTTCAACGCCAAACAATTAGCCAGTGGTAGAATTAAGGAGGATAGCAGGGGTAGTGGCCTTGTAGTCAAAATTTTCGACTTTTCACAGTTTCCCTTTCACTTTCACCTCTAACTACATTTCCTAGTTTCGTCTCAGCAATCAACAAAAAAAGTACATAAAACACCAAAACAAAAACTGGAGAAAGTAAAATAATGAACCTGCCATCAGAAGCGCCATCAGTAGACGGAAAATCAGAGAAATCAACAGGAGTAACAGTATGATCAGAAGTAATCAAATCCTTGCTAGTAACATCTAGGGTTTGATCCTGAACACATTTAGCCCTAAGATAAAACTCAACAGAACAAAACTCGCATTGTCCATCACCATCGCATGCGTCACAGTCACGCGAGAATCGCATAGCCATGGCGCGTTCGCTGGTGAGAGGGATGAGACCTAGCCTATGAGCTATAAACTCGTCGTTTAACACAGATGAATTAACCTCGATTTCGACGAGGTCAATGGCGATTGTCGGAACTTCGGAGATCATGATGCGGCGTAATGCGTTAGCCATAGACGCGTCAGTGTCACGGAGCTCGAATTTCATGAAGTCGTTACGCATTTCACGGACTTTGATGCGTGGGAATCGTTGGTAGGTTGTTGCTCCGCCCTCCATTGTTGAAGAGCTTGTGGTTTCTAGGGTTTTGTGGAGGTTTTCTTTGCCTGTCTTCTGTGGTGGAGTGAAGAGTGTTAAACCTTTATGAAGTTAGGTTTGAGGGGAGGAAGTTGTAGTAGGTAAACTATGAATAAATTGAAATATTTGAATGGCAATATCAAATAGCACCAGTGGTCTAGTGGTAGAATAGTACCCTGCCACGGTACAGACCCGGGTTCGATTCCCGGCTGGTGCATTTTTTTTCCTTTTTTTATTCTTTTTTCCCAGAAATAATTTCTTGTTAAAAAGGACCAAGGAATATGTCAGGTATGAACTCATATGCGCATTGCGGAGTAAAATTTATCTCAGGTAGTTACACCGGGAGAATAAATAACAAAACGAAGGTGAACATGATTGACTACTCCCGTAATTATAGTTCTAAAAACTTTGCTCAGATTTTCCTTATTTTGTTACAGCGAAAATAAATCTCACTATTTTAAGGTGTAGACGAGTGAGACTGTGCTTGATAGATGAAGCATACAGCCGGAAAACATCCATGGTTTGATATCTGGTCTCAACACCAAATAGACACTAATAAAGATCCCTAAGGTGTCCCTTCGGGGACATCCGATAAAGAACCCTAAGGTTTTCATAATTACTTTTGTAAACTGTTTAAGCAGCACAACAGCTGTGAGCAAGCCCAAATGGCCAATTCCAATTGAAGAACAAATTTTCACACAATTGTCTCTCATCTCGTCTTCTGTAGACGAACGTTCTAAGTTCTAACACATCTGTGACCTACACTGCTCAAAAACCATTCACCTGAATATGATCACACTTTCAAACATAAGTCAAGGAAATAAACAAAGAAGATTGATTGGAGATGAGATACCGCCACTCATGATCTGCACTGGCCAATTACCAGACTTAAACTAGTACGAAGTATCTAATTCCATGACCACATCTATCTAGAAATTGAACAAGGGCTACCAAATGATTGGAACAACAAAACTGGATCTCAAATTCTCAACAGATATTGCAGTAAATTAATTCAAAGAATATCTGAAAAATGATATACTAGTACTACATAACATGGCGTAATTCCCTAAGCTCAGAATTTTATCCTCTATCTTCCTGTTCTGACAGAGGATGTCATTACCGTACACAACAATATTGTAGAGCCTTCTATCTACTCACATTTGATTGATCGGTAGATATGGCGAACGAAAAGTAGCGATGCACGGAAACCAACAGTCCCGAGCATGAGGAAGAAGCCGTAGCAAATGCAAGCCATGTAGCCAAAGAAAAAGGATGTTTGCATGAAACCTGACATATCTGAGCGTGCATAGTAGTAATATAAGCAATAGCCATAGATGAACAACCCCGTGGAACCACCGCATAGGAACGACCTGGCATTTTAATAATTAAACAAGTTAGATTGATAAATTTATGTTACTCAGATTAGGTTAGAATAATCAGAGATGCGTTTGTGTGCCCAAGTATTCCACCCAATTATTTTAGGTGCCCAAGTATTCCACCCAATTATTTTAGGGAAAAACATCGGATGTTTTTAACCAACCATGAAGTTTTCAAGTGTCACACACCCTAACCCATGTTTGACTGTTTGAGTACCAAGAATCATACAAAAGTACAAGAGGTAATATGAAGAGACGGAGCAACATATATAGGTGAGAAAGGAGGTGAGTAGAACATGTTGCAAACAAGAAAAGTATGTTGATTGAAATGTGTTCTCACGTTCAAGTCAGGAACATTGTCCACAAGCACAAACCCTCAGTGCTGAATCTTATCCCAAAAACCAGGAAATATTCCAAAATCAAAACCAGACAAGTGAAACTAGTCTTTTGTAGCAATCCACTACTTACTTTTCACAATTAAACAAGTGTTTTTCAGAGTAACACATCAACGCCTTGGAAATTTATCAATTCAACATTCCATCAAAAAGACCCGGTAACCATGCTGAAGAACAAAAAAATGAACACCGCCCTCATGGCCTCATTGAGACAAGAACAGAAGATGAGAAACTAAAAGTTTGTCTAAGAATAAAGTGGGTAAGAGCTCAATACACAAGTCATCAATATCACCACCCAATAATTTGGCTAGTTGCTAAGGGCGTGTAATAGACAAATAAAAAAAACAACTGAAGGCAAACTGACATGACATACTTAAAAGGCAGAGTAAGGATTTATTTTAGAATTAAAAAAAAAAAAAAAAAAAAAAGTTTAGTGCATACCTCCACCACCATTCATGATCTTCAGCAGCAAGTTGGAAGTATGTCAACGCCACAGTAATGAAAGCAGTAACTATAATCAATATAATAAAGACGATGAACAAGATGCTGTATATAGTGTAAATCCTGTGACCCCAGACACTGGCAAATATATAGTAAAGTTCTATGTATATTGCACTGAATGGCAGAAAACCAGCCATTGCCATCTGAGGAAGGCTTCCCCTGTACCATGGGAGAGGGGGGATTTCTCTAGGGTATTTTGTAGTACGACAAGGAGCTTGGAACTCAGCCTTGCTGTTCTTTCCAGCAATTCCACCCAATACAAGTAATGGCGATGTCACTAGAGTCCAGATAAGTAAAATCACGACTATTGTTCCAAAAGGCAGAGCAGCAGTGGCATTGTATCCAATTGCAACCGTGTTTAGGAAACAGAATGTCAGAAGCAGTGGCCCACAAAACAGGCAACCTGTCAACAAGAGGTTCCTCACCTGATCAACAAAACATTAACTTAGTCAATTATCATTTCCAATATTCTCTGCAGATATATTTTCTTACAAAGTCTCTAGCAAGACGGTTTTAGACTAAGATATTGATAAAAGATTGCGCGCCATTTACCCAAGTACCCATGTTAAACAACTTTTAAGTAACTACATTTTATAGGGTATTTGGGTAAATAGCACGAGGTATTACAATGATGTACATGTAAAACCACATTTCACAAGTATTTGTGTATCTATTTATCATTCATCAGCTCGTACCCAGTTTGATCCTTCCAGCTGGCAGTAAAAGGACGTTGCTGTGTAGCCAGCGATTCCTGAGGTGAGAGCATAAATGACGACAAGGGCAGTGAACAAGGCACCTCGATTGTAAGGATAAAACACTCCAACTAGAGCAAGTAGAAATATGAACACCGTACTGACAAGCACACAAGATATATCAATGTTAGATACCAGTGGCAACAAGAACAAGAACAAGAATATTATTCCAATGCCACGAGAACTCCCCAAAACTACAAGGTAAAATGGGTCAGAGGTATGCAATTTTACGGCTGTGTTAGCAAGTACACAGAGATGAAAATTGGAGATTGGGTCGAGAATTGCATCAAATGACCGCTACTTCACGTGCAACCAGTTTAGTGAGTAATTTTGCTTTATCTCATCATAATTTATAACCAAAGAATAGAAGTTTGCGAGCCATTTTGTGTTATTCCATCATCAAATTAAAACTTTGCTTTAGATACCATTGGCATAAATGTAAATATAAAAGGTATTTTAAGAATGGATAAATAAGAAGAAACAAAAACAGAAGAAACTTACAGAGTAAATAGCTGCGTGCCAGACCCAAGAGAAGCTGCAAGCAATGACTTGTACTTTGGAAACCTAAATACATCCCCATGGATATATTTCCACCCGGTTTCTTCTTGGTCTTCAGCTGTTTCTTCATCATGTGCATACCTACATTCCTCAGGAAACAGAAGGTGACCAAAAGAACAGACAATAAAAAATATTGAGATTATTATAAACCAAGAAGAAAAAAAGCTCTCATTTCTTACTTGACAAAATCATTCTTGAGAACTCGCATCAGAATTGTGGCAAGGAATCCAGTCAAAAGTAGTACAGTGACACACGAGTTTATGATGGAGAACCAATGGATTTCTAGATGATGTGGAAGAGAAGATGACTGTGAATATTTATCCATTCTTTTGTCAAAAGGGGTGTCTGTCTCCTTCCAATTCACGGTGTACATAAATTCCACCTCAACATCTTTATCTTCAGTAATGTCCACTAAAGTGTTGGGGTCAGTCCGAACATTGATTTCAATAACACGATCCTTGTTGTAAAGTATGTCAAAATGAATATGCTTATAAAGATAATATTTGTACTCGCTTGGGTCTAGTTTGCCTTCTTTGTCAACTTTTCCTAGGAAACCCCATATTGGCAAATCATCATAATACATTTGGAAGTAGTAATCCTTTGATACTGCATCTCTAAATTTAACTACTTCTTCCTTTGATAACTTTTTCTTGCAAATGACTTCTGAATCCTTGTCAACCAGGAAGTCTAGTTTGTAAGGAGCGCTAACCAAACGATCCCCATTCAATACTTCACCGAGAGCTTCCCTTTTCTCTTTCACTTGATCTGATGGAAAGATGTCAGTTCTAGGCTGTCAAATACTTTGACTAAGAAAAAATCAAGTACAAAGCAGAAAAATCCTATCCAAGGAGAGTTATACCTGGAGAACAAAATGGCAGATCAAAATAGCGATATGTTTCACTGCAAAGAAAACCCAATACGTATTAGATTGCGTTACAAATGCGATGAGCAAAAATCAGTCCCAAAAAAAACATCACAATTCACATCTAATAGACCAATGCGTCAAACAAATGCACTTAACCCTTGTTCTCTAGGATAATTCTTGTTTCAGGAGGTTCAGATAAGAATAGCACTCACAACTTCCAACTTCCAAGTAAGTTTCAAAATGCTCAAATTAACCATGAGCACAAATGCATATCATATTATCTTCATAGATTGATACTAGTAAGTTTGAGGTTGACCTTCATTATGTACGAATGTCTGGACAAAGTTTCACCGAATTCCAGCCTTTCGCACTCAATAAGGTTTTTAATCTTATGACTACAGTGGCGACAAGCGAGATAAAAGAGAGACAAAAATTCGACTGAAGTAGGTAGCAAGGGTAAAATAAGTTAACAGCATTCAGACGGGGCTGAACACAGATCATAAGTATCACCATTCAACGACTTTATCAGACTAATCAGATGTAAAGCTATGAATGAGAAGCGTGGTAACTACGTCCACCTGACTCTATGGCCATTACGATGACGACCCAGCTCAAAATTTAAAAGGGGGGCATTTACCCTTTTATGGTATGAAATGATTCTGAGCAAAATGGAGGGGATGAAAGAAAAGGAAAATAAATCTTTAGTCTGGATAGCAAAACAAATTGGAGGGAAGTGGAGGGATTGATTATCCATCCTACTAGACAGATTAATTTCCTTGAAGTTGCTATCCGTATTCCATCCTAATGACTTCAGCCCTTCCTTGAAACCGCTATCTACTATCAGCTCCATTTTTAACCTTCAATAAGCTTCTATCTCTATTACCTCCATTTTAGAGATAGCAAGAAACAAAAGTGCTTCCTTTTGCCTCATTTCATGTATAGCCCCTTCCCTCCTTTCCCCCTCCCTCCCTTTTGCTATCTAAACAACAATCTCCAACCGCTTCTCCCATTCCCCTCCCTTCCTTACCGTCTCCTTCCTCCCTAAAAAAAAGCTCAAAGTATGCGTAACCAAACACACTCTGAAGGGCAGCTCAACTCAAATCATCCATATCCTCACAATAACAAATATATGCATAAGATCCAAGACTGCAGATCTATCGTCTCATCTCGTCTCATCATCCCACAACCTTCTCCTATTGACTGACGTCCCTTTTATGTAAATTACATAAAGCCGACAACGTGTTAAAAAGTTCATAGGACTAGACATTAGACACAGTCACAGAACATCTACTCTGAATAAAGTATGTCAAAAAGGAAGGAAAACGACATCGATAGCACAGTGTAACGATTTCAGCATTCCAACCAATCAAATCTTAAGAAACGAAAGTCGAATCTGCATCACTCCACATATTCACTAAATTAATATACTCAGCTCATAAATCAAAAACAAATCATAAATCTTATAATCAAGCAAGATCCACAAAATCAGCAAGTCAACCGACAAGAAACCATGAATCGAATCACCTAGATTAGCTAATCTAACCGAAAAAAAAAGATCAAATCTTTGAAGAAGATTAAAAAGAAAACAAACCTGGGATTGTGAAAGGGACCAACTTTATTAGCATAAAGAGGGACTTGATCTCCAGCTTTGTAACGATGATCAGAGCCATCAGATCTCACTCCAATCAGATTAACAATAACAACAACAATGGCCACCATTAATGTGGCCCTTAATTTCTCCATGATTGATTTATTAATTAAACCACCTTGTTTAATCAGGGAAATTGTGAAGTGGGTTATAATTATAAAGAGGGAAAATGTAAACGTAGAAGAGAATTAAAGGGGGAGAATAATTAATTAAAGAAGGGAGAGAAGAGGAGGAAGAAGAAGAATGAAAGAGAAGGTGTGCCTAAAACGAGATGTAATACTCCCAACCCACCGACGTTTTGGTTTGTTAGTTGCTGTGGGATTCTTCTACTACTACTACTGTTGGGTGGAAGTTCACATATCACATTTCACAAGCCTAGATCGTGAGATCCATGTTTTGAGTTTATTATCATGTACGGAGTATGTATGCATTCATGTCTAACAACGTGGGTCTAAGTTTGTGTTCATCCGCGGAAATTCAAACTCGTGATCTATTGTCACTATATTTCAGTTTTAGTTCTTAGACTAAGATCTTTTATTTATGTGTATGATATGTGATAAGTTTTTATTTTTTTATTTTTTAAGAAAGCACCTCGAGGGAACACTATATTAATAAACGATCAGCCAAAACGCCATTGTTCGCATTCGGAGGTAAGACATCCGACAACACACATCTACCAGCAACTCTAGTGGACTAAAACGTAAACTTTGAAGAAAACACACGAAATGGATGCAAATAAGGACTGAAATTTGGACAGTTTAATGATTGGAATTGAGTGAAAGATATGATTTAATCCGAACACGAAGCAATAGGCCTAAGGATTAGCCCAAGCACTAAGCAAAGGGTTCACCCAACTCCAAGCACTACGCAAAGGAGTCTCTTCAAGCACTAAGCAAAGAAGAATTAAGAATAAAGCAAACCTTCAACTTGTGTTTATAATTCATCAAATCTGATTTTTACATAAGGCCGACTTTGCTTTTATAGGTCAAGCAAAGCAATCTCCACCCTACATTCAAACACACATCTAAGGGCTCACAAAGGCCTAAAAAAACGGTACAATAACTGGTCCCAAGGTGTAATACCCGTCCTTTTAGGGACCCGTTGACCGTCGTTGACTGACCTTAGACACATGTCTAGACCTTTGGTAGCCTTACGAGTTTAGTCTTGCGACATATTTACCCTTGGAGTTTAGGATGCTCGATCTAGCGGAGGCTACTCGATCGAGTAACTCAGTCACTCAATCGAGTAGAGGCCACTCGATCTAGTAAGTTACATACTCGATCGAGTAACTAGCGTTCAACGGTAAAATATAAATCGTGGAATTGTGAAACCAAAATCATTTCGTTTCATTTTATCCTAAACCTAACTGTCGTCATACATCTCTCCTTCACCCATATTCATCCTTTTGGAGCCTTTACGAGTTGAGACATCATGGGGATGGGAAGCATGAGTCGGGTAGTGGTCTTGTCGCCGGAATGCTATGTATAGGTATGTTGTCATCATCATCATCATCGTCTTCCTTAGTTCTGTTTGTGGTTATGGTAATAGTAATAGATTGTCATGCTGTATGTATAGGTGGTTGTGGTGGTTACTTTTCGTCTTATGGTCGTATGCGGTGTTGCTGCGGATTTGCTAGAGGTAGGTTTTCCTACTCAATACTGTTGGTTGATTAGTATGTCGTTAGTAGTGTCTGATTGTATTTCGTAATGTGATTGGTAGTGTGGATTGGTTGTAGTTGGTTGTTGTATGTTTGTCTGTGGTTCGCGAGGCGCATCCTCGGCTGAGTGGAGTCACTTGCGGGAGTGGCTTCACGCCCTTGAGTTTCCCTCTGTGGAAACCGCCACATGAGGGGATGTACACATTAAGGAACTTGGGTTTTCGCTCGATGCTGATGAGCGGGGATTTGGTGGGTACGGCTGCGGTCCCCCACTGGCGGCGAGGATTACTGGTTGCGATTGGTAATCTGGCAGGACTGGTCCTTCGGATAGTCAGTGGAGTGTTGGTGATTGGAGGAGGTGCGGGGTGTATGCTTGCTGTATTTAGTTTGTGTGTTCGTTCAGTTACTAACCTTGTGTGGTGTTGTTTGTGTTTTCTTCTTGTGTTGTGTCTGCCGTGATCCATTATGGTGAGCAGTCGGTCTTATCAGGTTGATACATGGATCCTAGCTGGGTGCTTGGAGGGATGAGTCTACCACAAGTCATGGCAGAGATAGTATCACGGAGTTGTTAGATTTCACGAGTTGTTTTCTCTTATTTTGTTAATAACTTGTAAATAAACATAATTGTTGTTTTATCGACATTTGATATTTATTATTCCTCGGGGAACCGAGATGGTAACTCCCTTATCTGCTGGGGAAGGTCTTGTTAAGGCTCCTTGGTAGATGAGGGTGTTACACAAGGACCTTACACAAGTTGAAAAACATAAACTAAAAACAAGGAAAAGTAAACTAATGAGACAATGATTATTAACATAAAGTAAACTCCTTGGAAAGCCTCACAAGGACCGGCCAAGCTTAGCATAAGAGTCATAGAGCAGTAAAAAGGAGATTTGGGGTTGTCTTGGGTAGTTTAGGAAGGTTGAAAGTGACTTGAAAGCGACTTTTGTACCTTCTCTTGCAAACCGTGCTTCTCATGGACCACCCGGTTTGTTGCCCCTTTTTAATTTATGATAGGTACCTCTTCAAGACAAAAGTCCCAGACAAAAGTGCTCTAAACTCATCATAGAAGGTTCCGAAGCCGTTAAATGCCATATGTTCTTAGATGGAATTTGAGCTGGACCTCAAATTAGAGGAGGGTCCAAAACCGGGTGAAGGGCTCGTTTTTTATGGCTCATGATTTGCTTCAATCTACCCTTCATGAAAAGGAGTTGCCCTCAAATCCTCAACATTTTCATCATTTTCCTCATAATAAGGACTCAAATACCCAATGTTGAAGGTGCCATGAACTCCATATTCTCCGGGAAGATTAATCTTGTAAGCATTGGACCCAATCTTCTCAATGACTTCAAATGGACCCTCGGCTCTTGGCATGAGCTTGTTTTTCCTCTTTTGAGGAAACCTCTCCTTCCTCAAGTGTATCCAAACAAGGTCTCTGGGTTCAAAGCTCTTAGCTTGCTTAGGGCCTTTGGAACGAGCCTTGTAAGCTTCATTGGACTTCCCATGGTTGGTTAGGGATGGGTAGTGGGGTGTATGGACCCGTTTGGAAGTAGGACTTGTATTGTTGACAAGGAGCACACCTCTTGATCACATCTTGAACATCTCCAAGTATCTTAAGCCAATAGAATTGCTCTTGGAGTATGTCATCAGTATTTTGGATACCAAAGTGACCGGCAAGTCCATTGGAATGTACTTCCCTCACCAATAAGCTTCTATAAGGGCCCCTAGGTATGCATAACCGGTTTCCAAAGAACAAGAACCCCATTTTAAACCAAGTATGGGCTCCCCTTCTTGATTTAGCCGGATTGTAGTAGCTCCCATTCCTCTTTGAAATCCGGATCCTCTTCATATAGCTCTTTCATGTACTCAAACCCAAGCACTCTTTCCTCCATGTAACTTAATATAATAAACCTTCTTGACAAAGCATCGGCTACAACATTATCTTTTCCCTCTATGTACTTGCTTGAAAAATTGAATGATTGTAGGAATTCTACCCATTTAGCATGCCTATGATTGAGCTTGTGTTGGCCATTGATGTACTTGAGAGCCTCATGATCTGAATGGAGCAAAAAGGGCCTTGGTTTCAAGTAGTGACTCCAATGAGTCAAGGCTCTAACAATGGCATAGAATTCCTTGTCATAGGTGGAATAGTTGAGCTTGACACCACTTAATTTCTCACTAAAGTTAGCAATAGGCTTGCGTTCTTGCAATAACACGGCTCCAATGGCAATCGCACTAGCATCACACTCATCTTTAAACAACTTATTGAAATCGAGTAGGGCAAGTATAGGAGACTCACAGAGCATTTCCTTGATGATATTGAAGGCACTTTCGGCTTTGTCACTCCACTTGAACTCTCCTTTCTTCATACACTTGGTTATAGGAGCTATAATGGTGCTAAAATCCTTGATGAACCTCCTATGGAAAGAAGCTAGCCCATGGAAACTCTTGTGGACAGCGGGCCGCCCACGGGGGCGCTTGGTGAGAAACGAGGGACAAGCGTTTTCATTTTGTATGGAGTCGCCACCAATTTTTATGGGAAATTGGAACCGTTCGAATACCTCGTGTCATGTCAAGACACAAAGTAGTGACATGAACACTAAGCAATCGTTACCCTTAGCATTCTATGTCTAGAATGACTCTCGTGGATGCCAATGAACACGGGTGCTCACGGAGATCCGGGTAAGGGGGTGAGGGTACGTATTAGGAAGCTCTTTTGATCGAACACCTAATCCCGCCCGCCTCGATAGCGGCCTCTACTAATGATTAGGGAAGTTGTCTATACTCGATATATCGTCGGCTATATGCATGCAATGCAACATCCAAGTTTTAATCCTAGCATGTGAGAATTTAACTAAGTCGGTTAACACGTAATTAGCATACAATTGGGGTCGAAGTAGGATTTAATGTTGATTTACATGTGAAGGCAAACAAACAATAAAAGATATAAAGATTACAATGATAGAAAATTACAATAATTACAATGGAATAGGCGATTTATGTCGAAAATACCTTTAAAACGGATAATTTGATAAAAAGGAATAAAAGAATAAAAGAAAGAATTAAATAAATAACGAACAGAAATTAGCGTGATATTACGGATATTAGTTAATTAATTACGTAAGCTAAATAACTAAGTCAAGGCAGAAAGGAGTTCAGAGACAGAACTCAACTGAACAAAGCGCAGAGAGATCGCCCTGCGGAAGAGGCGCAGCGGCGATTCTTTGCGTCGTTTCCAAGGGTGAGTTCTCGGGCCGTGTGGCCGAATCGCAAATCGTTAATGTTAATTGTTAATTTTTAGGGATTGATTGATGATATTACTCGGATAGAAGTGATTTAATGTATTATTTACATATGAATGAGTCATAAAAGCAGTAAAACATGGATGAGACGGAATTATACGGATTAATTACATGAAGGGACGATGTTAATGAATGAGTAATTAGTGACATCGGTGAATAGAACAAACTAAACATGATGAATTAATAATGAACATATGAATATGGATGCAAATATACCAACAATGAATCCCAGAAACTCAATATGAACGAAATTGAATCTCTAAAACCCGGATTGAATATTAATGACGAAAACCCATAAATATTGATTACTTAAGATTTAAGTCGGAACAATGATGAATTAAGACATGTGAATTAATGATGATGAATATAATACATGTGAATTATTAGTGATGATTATCAAAGAATTGACGAAAACAAATAAGAACAAATAAGAACAACGAACTAACAGAGGACGAGGAAGAAGAAAGGAAGCGAGAATCTGCGGCGGCCTCACGAAGAGGCGCGGCGAATGCGCTCCTTCGAAGAGGCGCAGCGATTCTTTGCGTCTTTTCTCGACGTCTGTCTCTGGAAATCCGCAAAACAGGTTTTAAAGACGGTTTTTTGAAATCGGTTTTAATTAGATGTTTTCGACATAAACCTTACAACGATGAATAAATAAAATACAATAAATAAAGAGAATTATACACCCTCAGACTTACATGTTGACGAAACGAGATGAACTAAGTATCGACTAGTGAATGCTCGACGCGAATGCAATGAAAGTGCCCTCGTAAGAGGAAAACGATTGATTAATTTAGATTGATTGAGTGTAGTTGGTCAAATTGGTCGGTCATGCAACGGAGAGGTGGTACCGGAAGGATCCGAGCTTACGTGGTCGGAAGTCCAAGCACGTAGGCGCCAATTAGTAAGAACGAAGTCTAGAATGCAAAGGGAGAAGAGAAGGGCGGACACTCGCGTGAGAAATATGAGGAACGAAAGCTCCTATTTATACTAATCACACGGAGGAATAGGGTTTCGGAGACTCTTTGGAAGTGAATCTCGGAAAGATATAAAAAAGATACGTAAATCATGCAAAGAAGGGCACTGGGAAGAGGCGCAGCAGCCATCATCGTCTCTTGGAAGAGGCGCAGCAGCCCATCTGCGTCTCTTGGAAGAGGCGCAACACTGTGCGTCTATTCCCGTGAGGTTTCCTCCTGAAGAAAGATTTCCGCGTTTGAGTTATGGTAGGACGGAAATAATTCGATTATCTTTTGAATATTACGGGATATTATTTTCCAAAAGATAAAATTTGGTGAAATATGGAATAGAAATATCCTAACATTCCAAACATTCGACTCGGGATTTAACAATTATCGAAAAATGGAGACGGTTTTTGACCCGGACTCAAATGTACTCTAATTACCGCCAAAACGACCGTATCGGGACGTAGATGACAACTAAGAGGTTGACATTAATATTTGAGCAAACACTTGACGATAAACTTACGAATCTGTCACAAATCGTTCCGCGAATCAAACATGCGGCCCAATCATCACCGGGTGGTTTGCGAGGGTGCGAAACGAGGTGTCTCTGAGCCCCCACTTTGACCGAGGCTTGGACAAGGCGAAAGTCAAAGTATAGCCATCAGTCAATCGAAGATTACAACTTTGACGACTATGGCGACGCGAGGCGGCTCGGGGTCTCGAACCAAGGACCTGTCGTCGGGAACATTTTAGAGTCTGTCGACTATCGGGGAGGGTCGTTTAAAGTCCATTAGACTACGTAAGGAGGCTCGCCAGCCATAAGAAGAGACCATACCTGAGACTTCTTCTCGAGATGCTTTCGGAGTTGCATAGGAGCTAAAGTTGAGCGTAGGAGCTAAGGGTAAGACCTAAAAGGTAAATATTGTGCTAGGGTATGGGGACCCTAAAGGAAAGCATTGACGGGAAGGAGGCCAAAAGTAAGTTCAACCTAGAGGCAATTAAGGTTTGGGTATGGGAACCTCTGGAGAACGACACCCTGTCGAACTCCGCGGGGAAACACAAAATATAGTGAAAGCAGCAGGACGTCGGTAGAAACTGCTGGGGAATCCGCTTGCGTTGGTCTCAAACGAACTCTGACAAAACTTGAGGTTGAATCTGCTTGCGTCGGTCTCAAGCGAACTCTTGTTGGGGAATGACTCTGTCTGGATTGAATCATTTCTGGAAAATCTGCTCGTATCTGCTTTCGAACAAACTTCGTCTCTCGAGAAGTGCAATCGGCTGTCATGAACTCTCGCTGGGAATATACTGACGACTAGGAACACCTTGACCGTCATGGGAGAAACTTCGAGTGAGCGATCTTTGCAAAATACTACTGCTACTGGACAAAATAAATTTGAGCAATACTGCAAAATAATGCTGTGCTGGATATAAGGAATTCGGACAATACTGCAAAATACTGTCGCGGATAAAATGCGGACCAGAACGAAAGAAAACCATCGAAACGGACCAAAAGAATATAACAGCGTTGAAGAAGAGGCGCACCAAAGATGGGCCCACAAATAACGAACCCATAACGAATTTTTGAAAATTCGTATGGAGGGAACGCAAGGAAGAGGCGCAGCAAGAGCTGCGTCCCTTGGAAGAGGCGCAGCACCTGCTGCGTCTTTTCCCCAATTTGGCAATTCCTGCGTAAAAACGCGAAATCAGAAGGTTTATTTTCATTATTTCGAAACACATTTCCTTCGATTTCTCTCTCAAATCTTCACCATTTCCGTCGAGGTTGGATTCAAAAGCTTGCTTGAAATATGACTAATCGAGGTATGTATCTTAATCTTGCATTAATCATCCATATTTGCCGAATTTTGAGCCGCAAGAACTAGGGTTTTCGACCCACTTGATCGAAAATTTGGGGCTTTTCCCCCAAATGGATTTGCTTTGCCAAATTGATGCTAGAAATGGATAGTAGGCAATGTTAGGAACATAACCATGTATTTGCTTTGAATTTTCGTCGAGTTTTGAGCCCTTGAGCGAATTTTGGGACGGTTTTACAGCTGAACCGTAAATTGCTTTGAAAATAGCCTTAGGATTACCCATTGGCGGTGAAATTTGATATTTGGGACCCTTGGATGATGGGTAAACTTTCTGCCATCTCGAAATTTTGGTTTGTGACAACTTTTTCAGGGCACCTTTCTAGGGCATAATCGCATTTATAACGAAATGCTGCCGAATTTTCGACTCGAACCCGGAACTAGGCTTTGACTTGGACTTGACTTTGACCCAATTGATCACATGTGCGATTGGATTGGCGGGAATATGGCCAAAGATGGCCAGAAAGGGTAGTTTTCAGGGCTTTGGAGGCTCGAAAACTCCTTAACAAAGGCTTGTCGTCGTGTGACGCGGCCTAAATTTACTTTAACGTTGCGGGCGATGGGGCTTCTACTTCGGGAGGACTCCCATGGAGATAGACGCCATGCGATTGAGGAGGCTTTAGAGCAAAGCTTTCACCGACGCGGTCGCGGTGATGGCCACTGGAGATGAGGCGCACGAGGAGGCGGAGGAGGAGGCTCCGAGACGGGCCAACGTCGGTCGAGGAGGTCGTCGGTGAGGGGAGCTCTGCGTGGGGGCGAGACACGGGAGAGTAGGCACCTTGTGTGGGCTGCAGAGGGTCACCCGTCCTACAGACGGTGAAGAGCTTGGTAAATAAGAATTCACTACTCATTACCTATTCCCTTTCATTCTTTTTGTCCAAACTTCTTGCAAATTTCCATTCAAAACTAAAGATAGCTTTGTTTCCAATCATTATAGGAGGCCGGAACATCGGGTCGTTCTCGGGCTACACGACAAATGATGGAGCACTACGAGCGGCTGTCGGCGGAGGAGAGGGCCATGATCGAGCGCGGAGCGTTCGGTCCTCTGGTTCAGTGCCGGAGGGATATCGTGAAGAGGAAGTTGCGGGCCAACCTCGGCTGGTCCGCGCTTTCTTGGATCGATTTCGGGATACGACTTCCACGTTTCACCTGCCTTTTGGTGAGGTGGGAGTCACTCTGGAGGATTACGGCATGATTTACAGTGCAGTGCGGGACCGAGGAGATGGTGTGGCGGGAGACTCGCTATGAGAGCGGATTCGGCCGAGGCGAGGAGATTGATTGGTTGGAACCCGTCGCCGAAGGTCTGTTGCGATCTTAGGGCTTGGTACCCAGCACCTATGTCCGAGACTACTTTGCGGGGAAGACCCGAGTTGGTGACGATCGATGGGAGGGAGACTCGCTCCTCCTCCTTGTCTGGTGAGCGGAGGGCTCGTCTGTGGCTTTGGTGGTTCCTGTCTTCGATTTACCTCGGAGACAAGGGCGAGAGGCTATCGACGAAGCTTCTCCCCTTTCTTTCTGACCTGAGTTCCCTAGGGCGCTGGGACTGGGTCACTGCTGGTTTTGCGGTCCTCATCCGCTTCATGAGGGCCATGGTTCGTCCGGAGTTGATGGAGAAAGGGACTTCTCCTGGCGCTGTCGGACCTGGGCTGCTGTTGGAGGTATGAACCTTCTTAAGCAAACTCCTTTCTTTATTAAAATACGAAAGATCGTCATTGATTATTATGTTTTACAGGCATGGGCGTACTCTTACTTCCCGAGTCTTGCGCCGAAGAGGACAGAGCCGCTGGAGAAGGCCTATCCCGTGGTGAGGGATTGGGTGATATGCCGGACGAAGAGCAAGCGCTCTTCTCACAATGTCTACCGGCGGGATGTGAACGCCCTTCAGCTGAGTAGCGTGAGTATCCCACTCGTATTCATATTTTTTGTACTTTGATTTCATTTGACCATAGGAATGATCTTTGCCTTTATATTGTCGTAGTGGGTGCCCAGACCTTGGGCGGAGTACGCTGGAGCGCCTCCTTTTGTTGCTGAGGTCCTTCGACCTAGGAGTCCGAGCCGGCTGCTGTTGTGGACGTCGATGGGTCCTGTGTGGTATCTGGGCGAGCGTTTGGCTCGTCAGTGCTCTCGGGGCGCGTTGACGGTTCCCATTGATCCTCCGAGGACGATGTTCAGGGAGCCTACTGAGGCTGAGAGGGAGGCGGACCTAGCTGGTGCTCGTGGCGACGACCTTCTTCTCGCCTGGCGAGGACTACTCGCGTTCCTTTACGGGAGGTTGGCGTCGGCGCAGTGGTGAGTATCCTTTACTTTTCTTGATTTGATTTCGAGAATTACGATGAAAGATCATCGATTGATGAGAGCTATTTGTCTTTGCAGGAGGTCGAGGCGGCGGGCGTCGAGCCCCCAGTGTACCCCGAGACTCTTGAGTACACCGACGCGACTGGGAGGACGACGATCTCCGAGTTGCGTGACTTTGACGTAGGCCGTGACGGATCTTTGGCCTAGACGACCGCGATCATCGATTCGGAGGGTGAGCCTCCAGCTTATGTACCTTTCGTGTAAGAACACATTTGATTAAATTTGTTCAATTTACTGAGAATTCTTTTGAAATGTAGGTCGCGCCATCTCGGTTCGTGGCACTTTGGAGGGTGGCCAACCGGCTACGGGCTACCGCCATCGAGGCACTCGTCGGTGGCCGAGGTCGTCAGGTACGAACTTCGTTTGCTTTCTTTCGATTTTTTGATTTTCAGTTTTGTTTGAGTTGATTGTCATGAGCCAATTTCTTGTTTATTAGGGTGATCGCGAGCTGGAGCGAGAGTTGGCCCAGTTTCGGGAGGAGACGGCTCGCTTGTCGAGGGAGCTCGAGTTTCGGGACGCCGAGATTGCTGCTCTTATGGCGAGAGTTGCTGAGTTGGAGGGTGCCCAACAGTAGTTCTGCGTAGTTTTGTAGACTTGTACATCTGATTTTGAACATTTTTGGACTTATTTGGGGCGCAAGCCCCCAGTTTGCTTGGACTTTGGATTTGACTCGGGGTGCAAGCCCCCAGTTTGCTTGTACATTTGTATATATGATGGCCTGAGTGCCTTTGCTGCTGGGTTGTGTCGCTTGTACTTGCAGGTTAGTTCTTGAACAGGTTTGGTAGACAACGGTTTACGCCGTCATGCTGCCGAAATTTACATGGAAATCACGCAAAACATACATTTTATACAAATAAGGTCTTAATTAGCGTAAAAAGAGACTCAAAAGGATACAAAAAATGCAAAAATTTTGACGGAAATGACCGGACGATTTTCTCTTGAGAATTTATTTTGGGAGTTTTTATGTGGATTCACGGAGAAGAGACGGAAGAATTATATGATTTAAAGCTTCGTCGACGCTTCTATTTATACTAATTGCGGTTTCCAAAAATTCGCCAGGAGAGACAAGCTTGGGAACAGGCGCAGCTCCTGCTGCGCCTATTCAAAGCAACGCAGCTCATGCTGCGCCTCTTCCCCAGGCTCGCTCTCTGTGATTTCCGCGTTTGGATCTTTCCTAATTCTATAGCGAATAATTTCCTATTCCTACGGGATTTTATTTTGGTAAATACGAGCAGTTTACCATATTTCAAATTTCCTGAATTCGCGGGCACGCATTTCGAGGCGACGTCGACACCTTCGCCATTTTCATCGCACTTAATTCTTTTACTTTTTTTAATTCTTTTATTTATTCTTAGGAAATAAAATTTCATTTTAATTAAATTACATAAGTTACATTTCTAATTTCATTTTGTTTTTAGGAAATAATTCTCTTTTATTTTCGTTTCAACATTTTCATTTCTACACTTATAGATTTCTCTTTTCTTTTTTTTGTAGGGGTAACCCTCCCTACCGTCCGGTCATTTCCGTCAAAATTTTTGCATTTTTTGTATCCTTTTGAGTCTCTTTTTGCGCTAATTAAGACCTTATGTGTATAAAATGTATGTTTTGCGTGATTTCCATGTAAATTTCGGCAGCATGACGGCGTAAACCGTTGTCTACCAAACCTGTTCAAGAACTAACCTGCAGGTACAAGCGACACAACCAAAGAAAAAAGGCACTCAGGCCATCATATATACAAATGTACAAGCAAACTGGGGGCTTGCACCCCGAGTCAAATCCAAAGTCCAAGCAAACTGGGGGCTTGCGCCCCAAACAAGTCCGAAAATGTTCAAAATCAAATGTCCAGATGTACAAGTCTACAAAACTACGCAGAACTACTGCTGGACACCCTCCAACTCAGCAACTCTCACCATAAGAGCAGCAATCTCGGCGTCCCGAAACTCGAGCTCCCTCGACAAGCGAGCCGTCTCCTCCCGAGACTGGGCCAACTCTCGCTCCAGCTCGCGATCACCCTAATAAACAAGAAATTGGCTCATGTCAATCAACTCAAACAAAACTGAAAATCAAAAATCGAAGGGAAGCGAACGGGGCTCGTACCTGACGACCTCGACCACCGACGAGTGCCTCGATGGCGGTAGCTCGTAGCCGGTTGGCCACCCTCCAAAGTGCCACGAACCGAGATGGCGCGACCTGCATTTCAAAAGAATTCTCAGTAAATTGAACAAATTTAATCAAATGTGTTCTTACACGAAAGGTACATAAGCCGGAGGCTCACCCTCCGAATCGATCTTTCCCGATCGTCTAGGCCAAAGATCCGTCACTACGTCGTCAAAGTCACGCAACTCGGAGATCGTCGTCCTCCCAGTCGCGTCAGTGTACTCAAGAGTCTCGGGGTACACTGGGGGCTCGACGCTCGCCGCCTCGACCTCCTGCAAAGACAAATAGCTCTCATCAATCGATGATCTTTCATCGTAATTCTCGAAATCAAATCAAGAAAAGTAAAGGATACTCACCACTACGGCCGAACGCCAACCTCCCGTAAAGGAACGCGGAGTAGTCCTCGCCCAGGCCAGAAGAAGGTCGTCGCCACTAGCACCAGCTAGGTCCGCCTCCCTCTCAGCCTCGCAGGCTCCCGAACATCGTCCTCGGAGGATCAATGGGAACCGTCAACGCGCCCGAGAGCACCGACGAGCCAAACGCTCGCCCGGATACCACACAGACCCATCGACGTCCACAACAGCAGCTCGGACTCCTAGGTCGAAGGACCTCAGCAACAAAAGGAGGCGCTCCAGCGTACTCCGCCCAAGGTCTGGGCACCCACTACGACAATATAAAGGCAAAGATCATTCCTATGGTCAAATGAAAGCAAAGTACAAAAGATGTAAATACGAGTGGGATACTCACGCTACTCAGCTGAAGGGCGTTCACGTCCCGCCAGGTAGACATTGTGAGAAGAGCGCTTGCTCTTTCGTCCGACATCACCCAATCCCTCACCACAGGATAGGCCTTCTCCAGCGGCTCTGTCCTCTTCGGCGCGAGACTCGGGAAGTAAGAGTACGCCCATGCCTGTAAAACATAATAATCAATGACGATCTTTCGTATTTTAATAAAGAAAGGAGTTTGCTTAAGAAGGTTCATACCTCCAACAGCAGCCCAGGTCCGACAGCGCCAGGAGAAGTCCCTTTCTCCATCAACTCCGGACGAACCATGGCCCTCATGAAGCGGATGAGGACCGCAAAACCAAAGCAGATGATCCGATCCCGGCGCCCTAGGGAACTCGGTCGAAAGAAAGGGGAGAAGCTTCGTCGATAGCCTCTCGCCCTTGTCTCCGAGGTAAATCGAAGACAGAACCACCAAAGCCACGACGAGCCCTCTGCTCACCAGACAAGGAGGAGGAGCAGCTCCTCCCATCGATCGTCACCAACTCCGGGGTCTTCCCCGCAAAGTAGTCTCGGACATAGGTACTGGGTACCAAGCCCGATCGCAACACCTTCTTCGGCGACGATGTTTCCAACCAATCAATCTCCTCGCCTCGGCCGAATCCGCTCTCATAGCGGTCTCCGCCACACCATCTCCTTTCGGTCCCGCACGGCACTGAAATCATGCCGTAATCCTCCGAGTGACTCCCACCTCACCAAAAGGCGGGTGAAACGTGGAAGTCGTATCCCGAATCGATCCAAGAAAGCGTGGACCAGCCGAGGTTGGCCCGCAACTTCCTCTTCACGATATCCCTCCAGACCTGAACCAGAGGACCGAACGCTCCGCGCTCGATCATGGCCCTCTCCTCCGCCGACAGCCGCTCGTAGTGCTCCATCGCTGTCGTGTAGCCCGAGAACGACCTGATGTTCCCGGCCTCCTATAATAATTGGAAACAAAGCTATCTTTAGTTTTGAATGGAAATTTGCAAGAAGTTTGGACAAAAAGAATGAAAGGGAATAGGTAATGAGTAGTAAATTCTTATTTACCAAGCTCTTCACCGTCCTGTAGGACAGGTGACCCTCTGCAGCCCACACAAGGTGCCTACTCTCCCGTGTCTCAGCCACGCAGAGCTCCCCTCGACGACCTCCTCGCGACGTTGGCCCGTCTCGAGCCTCCTCCTCCGCCTCCTCGTGCGCCTCATCTCCAGTGGCCATCACCGCGTCGGTGAAAGCCTGCTCTAAAGCCTCCTCAATCGCACTGGCGTCTATCTCCATGGGAGTCCTCCCAGAAGTAGAAGCCCCATCATCTGCAACGTTAAAGTAAATTTAGGCCGCGTCACACGACGATAAGCCTTTGTTAAGGAGTTTTCGAGCCTCCAAAGCCCTGAAAACTACCCTTTCTGGCCATCTTTGGCCATATTCCCGCCAATCCAATCGCACATGTGATCAATGGGGTCAAAGTCAAGTCCAAGTCAAAGCCTAGTTCCGGGTTCGAGTCGAAAATTCGGCAGCATTTCATTATAAATGCGATTATGCCCTAGAAAGGTGCCCTGAAAAAGTTGTCACAAACCAAAATTTCGAGATGGCAGAAAGTTTACCCATCATCCAAGGGTCCCAAATATCAAATTTCACCGCCAATGGGTAATCCTAAGGCTATTTTCAAAGCAATTTACGGTTCAGCTGTAACACCGTCCCAAAATTCGCTCAAGGGCTCAAAACTCGACGAAAATTCAAAGCAAATACATGGTTATGTTCCTAACATTGCCTACTATCCATTTCTAGCATCAATTTGGCAAAGCAAATCCATTTGGGGGAAAAGCCCCAAATTTTCGATCAAGTGGGTCGAAAACCCTAGTTCTTGCGGCTCAAAATTCGACAAATATGGATGGTTAATGCAAGATTAAGATACATACCTCGATTAGTCATATTTCAAGCAAGCTTTTGAATCCAACCTCGACGGAAATGGTGAAGATTTGAGAGAGAAATCGAAGGAAATGTGTTTCGAAATAATGAAAATAAACCTTCTGATTTCGCGTTTTTACGCAGGAATTGCCAAATTGGGGAAAAGACGCAGCAGGTGCTGCGCCTCTTCCAAGGGACGCAGCTCTTGCTACGCCTCTTCCTCGTGTTCCCTCCATACGAATTTTCAAAAATTCGTTATGAGTTCGTTATTTGTGGGCCCATCTTTGGTGCGCCTCTTCTTCAACGCTGTTATATTCTTTTGGTCCGTTTCGATGGTTTTCTTTCGTTCTGGTCCGCATTTTATCCGCGACAGTATTTTGCAGTATTGTCCGAATTCCTTATATCCAAAGACACGTGTTTTTTGCGATATTGCTCAAATTTATTTTGTCCAAATAAGTAGAGTATTTTGCGATCTCGCTCACTCGAAGTTTCTCCCATGACGGTCAAGGTGTTCCTAGTCGTCGATATATATTCCCGAAAGAGAGTCATGATGGTAGATTGCACTTCTCGAGAGACGAAGTTTGTTCGAAAGCGGATCGAGCGATTTTCCGAAATGATTCTATCCAGACAGAGTCATTCCCCAACAAGAGCTCGCTTGAGACCGACGCAAGCGATTCAACCTCAAGTTTTGTCGAGTTCGTTTGAGACCAACGCAAGCGGATTCCCCCAGCTTTCTACCGACGTCCCGCTTTGCTTTCACTATATTTTGTGTTTCCCCGCGGAGTTCGACAGGGTATCGTTCTCCAGAGGTTCCCATACCCAAACCTTAGTTGCCTCTAGGTTGAACTTACTTTTGGCCTCCTTCCCGGTAATGCTTTCCTTTAGGGTCCCCAAACCCTAGCACAATATTTACCTTTTAGGTCTTACCCTTAGCTCCTACGCTCAACTTTAGCTCCTATGCAACTCCGAAAGCATCTCGAGAAGAAGTCTCAGGTATGGTCTCTTCTTATGGCTGGCGAGCCTCCTTACGTAGTCTAATGGACTTTAAACGACCCTCCCCGATAGTGGGATACTCACGCTACTCAGCTGAAGGGCGTTCACGTCCCGCCGGTAGACATTGTGAGAAGAGCGCTTGCTCTTCGTCCGGCACATCACCCAATCCCTCACCACGGGATAGGCCTTCTCCAGCGGCTCTGTCCTCTTCGGCGCGAGACTCGGGAAGTAAGAATACACCCATGCCTGTAAAACATAATAATCAATGACGATCTTTCGTATTTTAATAAAGAAAGGAGTTTGCTTAAGAAGGTTCATACCTCCAACAACAGCCCAGGTCCGACAGCGCCAGGAGAAGTCCCCTTCTCCATCAACTCCGGACGAACCATGGCCCTCATGAAGCGGATGAGGACCGCAAAACCAGCAGTGACCCAGTCCCGGCGCCCTAGGGAACTCGGTCGAAAGAAAGGGGAGAAGCTTCGTCGATAGCCTCTCGCCCTTGTCTCCGAGGTAAATCGAAGACAGGAACCACCAAAGCCACAGACGAGCCCTCTGCTCAGCTGTACTAGGAGGAGGAGCAGTTTCCCTCCCATCGATCATCACCAACTCCGGGGTCTTCCCCGCAAAGTAGTCTCGGACATAGGTATTAGGTACCAAGCCCGGCACTGCAACAGCCTTCGGCGACAGGTTCCAACCAATCAATCTCCTCGCCTCAGCCGAATCCGCTCTCATGGCAGTCTCCGGCCACACCATCTCCTCGGTCCCGCACGGCAGACCAGAAATCATGCCGTAATCCTCCAGAGTGACTCCCACCTCACCAAAAGGCAGGTGAAACGTGGAAGTCGTATCCCGAAATCGATCCAAGAAAGCGTGGACCAGGCTGAGGTTGGCCCGCAACTTCCTCTTCACGATATCCCTCCAGACCTGAACCAGAGGACCGAACGCTCCGCGCTCGATCATGGCCCTCTCCTCCGCCGACAGCCGTTCGTAGTGCTCCATCGCTGTCGTGTAACCCGAGAACGACCTGATGTTCCCGGCCTCCTATAATGATTGAAAACAAAGCTATCTTTAGTTTTGAATGGAAATTTGCAAGAAGTTTGGACAAAAAGAATGAAAGGGAATAGGTAATGGGTAGTAAATTCTTATTTACCAAGCTCTTCACCGTCCCCAGTAGGACAGTGACCCTCTGCAGCCCACACAAGGTGCCTACTCTCCCAGGTCTCAGCCCACGCAGGAGCTCCCCTCAGCTGACGACCTCCTCGCCTGACGTTGGCCCGTCTCGGAGCCTCCTCCTCCGCCTCCTCGTGCGCCTCATCTCCAGTGGCCATCACCGCGACCGCGTCGGTGAAAGCCTGCTCTAAAGCCTCCTCAATCGCACTGGCGTCTATCTCCATGGGAGTCCTCCCAGAAGTAGAAGCCCCATCGCCTGCAACGTTAAAGTAAATTTAGGCCGCGTCACACGACGACAAGCCTTTGTTAAGGAGTTTTCGAGCCTCCAAAGCCCTGAAAACTACCCTTTCTGGCCATCTTTGGCCATATTCCCGCCAATCCAACCGCACATGTGATCAATTGGGTCAAAGTCAAGTCCAAGTCAAAGCCTAGTTCCGGGTTCGAGTCGAAAATTCGGCAGCATTTCGTTATAAATGCGATTATGCCCTAGAAAGGTGCCCTGAAAAAGTTGTCACAAACCAAAATTTCGAGATGGCAGAAAGTTTACCCATCATCCAAGGGTCCCAAATATCAAATTTCACCGCCAATGGGTAATCATAAGGCTATTTTCAGAGCAATTTACGGTTCAGCTGTAAAACCGTCCCAAAATTCGCTCAAAGGGCTCAAAACTCGACGAAAATTCAAAGCAAATACATGGTTATGTTTCTAACATTGCCTACTATCCATTTCTAGCATCAATTTGGCAAAGCAAATCCATTTGGGGGAAAAGCCCCAAATTTTCGATCAAGTGGGTCGAAAACCCTAGTTCTTGCGGCTCAAAATTCGGCAAATATGGATGATTAATGCAAGATTAAGATACATACCTCGATTAGTCATATTTCAAGCAAGCTTTTGAATCCAACCTCGACGGAAATGGTGAAGATTTGAGAGAGAAATCGAAGGAAATGTGTTTCGAAATAATGAAAATAAACCTTCTGATTTCGCGTTTTTACGCAGGAATTGCCAAATTGGGGAAAAGACGTAGCAGGTACTGCGTCTCTTCCAAGGGACGCAGCTCTTGCTGCGCCTCTTCCTCGTGTTCCCTCCATACGAATTTTCAAAAATTCGTTATGAGTTCGTTATTTGTGGGCCCATCTTTGGTGCGCCTCTTCTTCAACGCTGTTATATTCTTTTGGTCCGTTTCGATGGTTTTCTTTCGTTCTGGTCCGCATTTTATCCGCGACAGTATTTTGCAGTATT
Source organism: Silene latifolia (assembly GCF_048544455.1). Lineage (NCBI taxonomy): Eukaryota > Viridiplantae > Streptophyta > Magnoliopsida > Caryophyllales > Caryophyllaceae > Silene > Silene latifolia. Next base: position 48,372,019 of record NC_133536.1, read on the forward strand.
GTCCGAATTCCTTATATCCAAAGACACGAGAGATTTTGCGATTGCTCAAATTTATTTTGTCCAAATAGCAGTAGTATTTTGCGATCGCTCACTCGAAGTTTCTCCCATGACGGTCAAGGTGTTCCTAGTCGTCGGTATATTCCCAATGAGAGTTCATGATGTTCGTTGCACTTCTCGAGAGACGAAGTTTGTTCGAAAGCGGTCTGACGATTTTTTCCGAAATGATTCAATCCAGACAGAGTCATTCCCAACAAGAGTTCGCTTGAGACCGACGCAAGCAGATTCAACCTCAAGTTTTGTCAGAGTTCGTTTGAGACCAACGCAAGCGGATTCCCCAGCAGTTTCTACCGACGTCCTGCTGCTTTCACTATGTTTTGTGTTTCCCCGCGGAGTTCGACAGGGTGTCGTTCTCCAGAGGTTCCCATACCCAAACCTTAGTTACCTCTAGGTTGAACTTACTTTTGGCCTCCTCCCCGTCAATGATTTCCTTTAGGGTCCCCATACCCTAGCACAATATTTACCTTTTAGGTCTTACCCTTAGCTCCTACGCTCAACTTTAGCTCCTATGCAACTCCGAAAGCATCTCGAGAAGAAGTCTCAGGTATGGTCTCTTCTTATGGCTGGCGAGCCTCCTTACGTAGTCTAATGGACTTTAAACGACCCTCCCCGATAGTCGACATACTCTAAAATGTTCCCGACGATAGGTCCTTGGTTCAGACCCCTTGAGCCGCCTCGCGTCGCCGTAGTCGTCAGGTTGTAATCTTCGATTGACCTGATGGCTATACTTTGACTTTCGTCTTGTCCAAGCCTCAGTCAAAGTGGGGGCTCTGTAGACACCTCGTTTCTGCACCCCTCGCAAACCACCCGGTGATGATTGGGCCGCATGTTTGATTCGCGGAACGATTTGTGGCAGTTCGTAAGTTTATCGTCAAGTGTTTGCTCAAACATTAATGTCAACCTCTTAGTTGTCATCTACGTCCGGATACGGTCGTTTTGGCAGTAATTAGAGTACATTCGGAGTCCGGGTCAAAAACCGTCTCCATTTTCTGATAATTGTTAAATCCCGAGTCAGAATGTTCTGGAATGTTTCGGATATTTCTATTCCATATTTCACCAAATTTTATCTTTTGGCAAATAATATCCCGTAATATTCAAAAGATAATCGAATTATTTCCGTCCTACCATAACTCAAACACGGAAATCTTTCTTCAAAGAGAGGAAACCTCCGGGAATAGACGCAAAGCAGTCTTGCGCCTCTTCCAAGAGACGCAGTGGCTGCTGCGCCTCTTCCCAGGCCCTTCTTTGCATGATTTACGTATCTTTTTTATATCTTTCCGAGATTCACTTCCAAAGAGTCTCCGAAACCCTATTCCTCCGTGTGATTAGTATAAATAGGAGCTTTCGTTCCTCATATTTCTCACGCGAGTGTCCGCCCTTCTCTTCTCCCTTTGCATTCTAGACTTCGTTCTTACTAATTGGCGCCTACGTGCTTGGACTTCCGACCACGTAAGCTCGGATCCTTCCGGGTACCAGCCTCTCCGTTGCATGACCGACCAATTTGACCAACTACACTCAATCAATCTAAATTAGTCAATCGTTTTCCTCTTACGAGGGCACTTTCATTGCATTCGCGTCGAGCATTCACTAGTCGATACTTAGTTCATCTCGTTTCGTCAACATGTAAGTCTGAGGGTGTATAATTCTCTTTATTTATTGTATTTTATTTATTCATCGTTGTAAGGTTTATGTCGAAAACATCTAATTAAAACCGATTTCAAAAAACCGTCTTTAAAAACCTGTTTTGCGGATTTCCAGTAGACAGACGTCGAGAAAAGACGCAGCAACTGCTGCGCCTCTTCGAAGGAGCGCAGTTCCTGCTGCGCCTCTTCGTGAGGCTGCCGCAGTTCCTGCTTCCTTTCTTCTTCCTCGTCCTCTGTTAGTTCGTTGTTCTTATTTGTTCTTATTTGTTTTCGTCAATTCTTTGATAATCATCACTAATAATTCACATGTATTATATTCATCATCATTAATTCACATGTCTTAATTCATCATTGTTCCGACTTAAATCCTAAGTAATCAATATTTACGGGTTTTCGTCATTAATATTCAATCCGAGTTTTAGAGATTCAATTCATTCATATTGAGTTTCTGGGATTCATTGTTGGTATATTTGCATCCATATTCATATGTTCATTATTAATTCATCATGTTTAGTTTGCTGTATTCACCGATGTCACTAATTACTCATTCATTAACATCGTCCCTTCATGTAATTAATCCGTATAATTCCGTCTCATCCATGTTTTACTGTTTTCATGACTAATTCATATGTAAATAATACATTAAATCACTTCTATCCGAGTAATATCATCAATCAAGCCCTAAAAATTAACAATTAACATTAACGATTTGCAGTTCCGGCTTCACAGCCAGAACTCACCCTTGGAACAGACGCAGCAACTGCTGCGCCTCTTCCAGAGGGCGCAGTCTCTGCTGCGCCTGTTCCAGGTTGAGTTCTGTCTCTGAACTCCTTTCTGCCTTGACTTAGTTATTTAGCTTACGTAATTAATTAACTAATATCCGTAATATCACGCTAATTTCTGTTCGTTATTTATTTAATTCTATTCTTTTATTTCTTTTATTCCTTTTTTCTCAAATCATCCGTTTTAAAGGTATTTTCGACATAAATCGCCTATTCCATTGTAATTATTGTAATTTTCTATCATTGTAATCTTTATATCTTTTATTGTTTGTTTGCCTTCACATGTAAATCAACATTAAATCCTACTTCGACCCCAATTGTATGCTAATTACGTGTCAACCGACTTAGTTAAATTCTCACATGCTGGGATTAAAACTTGGATGTTGCATTGCATGCATATAGCCGACGATATATCGAGTATAGACAACTTCCCTAATCATTAGTAGAGGCCGCTATCGAGGCGGGCGGGATTAGGTGTTCGATCAAAAGAGCTTCCTAATACGTACCCTCACCCCTTACTCCAGATCTCCGTGAGCACCCGTGTTCATTGGCATCCACGAGAGTCATTCTAGACATAGAATGCTAAGGGTAACGATTGCTTAGTGTTCATGTCACTACTTTGTGTCTTGACATGACACGAGGTATTCGAACGGTTCCAATTTCCCATAAAAATTGGTGGCGACTCCATACAAAATGCAAACGCTTGTCCCTCGTTTCTCACCAAGCGCCCCCGTGGGCGGCCCGCTGTCCACAGTTTGGCGACTCCGCTGGGGACAATGACAAAGATCTTAGATCATTTCTCCAAGTCATCGTGCCTCAAGAGGGGTCTCTTTTACAGCATACGGTGGTGAAAGAAGTCCTAGTAGACAGATGATCCATGGCTCATGCCTTGCCTTTATGTGCCTTCATCATCCTTGCAATTATTCTACCTTTGGAACCGATACGCATTGTCACCCACACTTGGCTAGGGGTTGCGCATACATAAACAAAGTCTGTCAAAGTCATCCTTGTGTCGCGTCAAACCTAAGTTAGTGTTGCGTCAGTCCAACCTACGTCTACCTTTTGCGTCCGTATAAGGTCTGTGTCATGACAAGTCCTATGTCTAAAGCCCATTTGAATATGCATAACGCATTACAAGCGATAAACTTCTTTGAACAAGTTTTAAACGACTTTTATAAAGAAACAACTTTTGCAAAGCCTATGTGTTTCCTCATTCGAGGTCCATGTGATAATTGCTTACGTGCATATATTAGATTGCATTCTTGTGTGGCTACTAACCATGCAGGTAAGTATCCAAAGACAAAGATATATTTTGCATATTGCTCAAATCCTTGTATCCAAATAAGAAGAAGATTTTTGCGATATTGCTCAAATCCTTATATCCAAATAGCAGCGATATTT